>NC_142797.1:40803699-41008058 GCF_049724085.1 Artemia sp. Qi Xiang Cuo
TATCATTATCTCTAAAATTCTTTTTCTTACATCTCTGACCTTTTTAATAGATATTCTGAACGTTTGACGTTCTAGCATACCCTAGAAATAGTGAACACTTAACAAAATAATTCATATGACATTTTTAATGAGATAAGGACATGTATAATATTGATACAAAAATATGTTAAATACATTATTATACATTATTAGTACACTTGCGCTTCACTTTCCGTCTATTCATCTTTATATTCATTGATTATACTGTCTTCTAATGTCCTTTTTATTCTGCCTACAATTTCACAGTCTATTCTCACATTATTTTTGCTTAAATAGAAGTTCTGGCAGATAGACATGATATGATTTATTACACTAGTTCAGCGGTAGGCATTTCTTTTCTTCATTGCTTTCATTTGAATAGTAACACCAGAACAATGGGAATAGGATCTATCAATAGGTATCGTGCTACCAGAACCATTAGCTAGAAGTTGTCCCCGATCATCGACAATTATTTTTAAGTTGGCATTCTCTTTTAGCACTATCATCTCTGGTGCTCTCACTCTCGCATATCCACCTTGAGCAATTTTGAATGATTTCGATAGTCCAAAGAAATCTAACTTTTCGTTGTCATGACACCGCATGCATACATTTCCAATAGTGTTACCGCTTGCACTCTTTTCATAGTTAAGGTATTTTTCCTTGTCAGCGTTCAACACGACAATGATTTTTTCATGTGTACATACTTTCGTCGAATAATTCATCTTCACTTTTTACAGATATGAATTGTGTGTTGATCCTTCCACTGCGTAAAAAATACTGATTTAATGCATGCAATAAACTCGGTAGTGTTGATAACCTGCCATAGAGTACCAGTGGAAAAGCCGCGTCGTGTCCATGAACAAGCACAGAGTACGATTGGTAGAGCCGTAAGCATCTTTCATGTCATTTTAAGATACGTAAACAAGTTAGAAAAAATACCATTTTAAAAAATTCACGAAAGTATTTATGAATTAGGGAGGGGACTCTTTGAGGTTCGAAAATGTGTTTAGGAATGACATTCTGAATGGAACTTGTTCAGAAAAGATATAATAAACCCATGAAAACGTATTAAAAAAAATGGAGCGGGGGCTCTTTGGGGGGCCCGGGGAGGGTGTTTGGGTGACCCTTGGGGGAGGGTGCCCTTCTGTGTCTCAATGCACAAAAAATATTAAAAAATGGGGAGGGGAGGAGGGGGAGGGGAGGAGGGGAGGGGAGGGGAGGAGGAGGGGGGGAGGGGGAGGAGGGGGAGGGGGACCCCGGCGGCGCTTCTCTGGCCCGGGGGACCTTTGGGGACCGGGGGAGGGCCTTTGGGGCACCGGGGGGCCTTTGGGAGTCTGGGGGACACTTGAGGACCGATTGGTCCTTTGGGAGCCGGTTGGCCCTTTGGGGGGCCGGGGGAGGGCCTTTGGGGGTCCGGGGGACAGTTGGGGGCCTGGGGGACATTTGGGGACCGGTGTAGGGCCTTTGGGACCCCGTTGGTCCTTTGGGAGTTCGATGGGCCTTTGGGGGGCCCGGGGATGGCCTTTGGGGGTCTGGGTGGGCCTTTGGGGTTCCCGGTGGCTGTTTGGGAGCCCGGGGGACCTTTGAGGACCGGGGGGAGGGCCTCTGGGGTCCGGGGGCCCTTTAGGGGTCCGGGGGCCCTTTGAGGACCAGAGGAGGGCCTTTGAGGGTCTGAGGAGGGCGTTTGGGGGGCTGGGGCGCTTTGGGAGCTTGGGGAGACCTTTGAGTACCGGGGGCTTCCTTCGGGGTTGGGGTGGGGGATCGGAACCCTTTGGGGTTGGGGTAGAGGACCTCACAACACTGTTCAAATGGAACTTGTGTATTATAACGACCACAGAGTTTCACCGTCAAATTCTCTTCTAAAACCTTTCTTAAAATCTTCTTTCAAAATGTCTCAAACTGTTTCGCCAAAATAATCCCATAAAATGGATAAAACGGTTTGCCTTAGGGAGCTTGGGGGGCCTTTGAGGGTCCGGGGGGACAGTTGGGGGCCTGGGGGACATTTGGGGACCGGGGGTTTCCTTCGGGGTTGGGGTAGGAGGATTGGAACCCTTTGGGGTTGGGTTAGAGGACCTCACAACACTGTTCAAATGAAACTTGTGCATTATAACGACCACACTCAAAACCTCTTCCAAAATCTCTTCAAAAATCTTCTTTTAAAATGTCTCTGTCTGTTTCGCCGAAATAGTTCCATAACCTGTCTAAAACGGTTTCGCCCAAATAATCCCTAAACGTAAATTCAGCGTGTTCCTTTGTTATTGGCATCTCTGTGCTAACGCATTTCAAATTAATATGAAACCTTTTCGCGCGCTAAAACAATTCATCGCTAAGATGTTTCTTGCCTAATTGTTTTCATGGCCTTTGGTTATTAATATCCTTTGGAGTTCGACCAAAAGAGTTGTTCCCGAGGCAAAGACATTAATGACTTGGATCTATTCCTGGAGAATCGTTTCTAGGCGAAAATTTTTAAAGTCTGACAGATGATGTCATTGATTGATTGATCTGTCAAGAAAGGGGAAATTAATTTGTTGTTTCTAAGGGGAATTATTGATTTACGATAGGTGAATTGAGGTCGACAGCACAGGTGTTCCAAGGTCAATGTTGTTGTTGTTGTAAGTGCATGCTCTCAGCGAATGTCAAGGTTCACAGGTGCTACTCGTGACAGGACCATGTGGTTTATCGTTTTCTAAGTGAGAAAGTTTCTGTTTTTCCAAGTGAGAAAGTTCATGTTTTTCAAATTCTCACTGACAAAAACCATAAAACATCCATGAATTGCTGTTGACATCCATAAATGTGACAATGTTCATGTTTTTCAAATTCTCACTGAAAAAAACAATAAAACATCCATAATTTGATGTTGACATCCGAGAAAAACATCAAATAAATCGAACAACACACATATCAATCCATGAAAACAACCATAAATGCGACAAAATTCATGTTTTTTCAAGTGAGAAAATTCCTGTTTTTTCATTCTCACTGAGAAAACCATAAACCACGTGGTCATGTTCGGATCAATAGGGTCATCTCTACTTATATAAGATAGAAAACTGATTAATAATATGTAGCTAATGAATTGCTTGGGAATGAACGAGTTCTGCATAATCAAGCTAGAGTCTCAAGGCAAAATTAACAGTTTGAGAATATTTCTACATCTGTAAATTGGACTTCGAGTTCTATTTGAGGGCTATGACCCTAAAACCAAACCTTCAGCCTCTTATTTTAGAGGTTTCCATTTCTGCGCTTAATTTCTACGCTAGATTTTTTTACATTAAGTATAAGTTTGTTTGAAGGAGTGGGCACCTTGTAGTTCACCCTTCTAGTAGAGACAAATACTGACAATAGGAAATTTATGGGAATTCCTGAAAAGTGATAAGCAAGAAAGATCTCTAGCTTAAGCCTCAGGACCTAGCGTAAAGGTGGTCTATGGCAAAGATTGTATTCAATTCTTGAATAATCATGATTTCAAAAGGTGACACTGTAATGTTTACGTTGCATATTTGGCGATTAAACACGGGAAGTCAAGGACGTAAAACTACTAGCGTCACTTTCAGTGTAGAGTCTGGCAACCTCATTGAAAAGTAGAAAATTTTAATGGAAAATAGAATTATGATATGTTAAAAAATATAGTATAAATAAAATGAGATTTTTTTTTATTTTCAAGAATTATTCGAATTCAAAATTCAATCTGCACAAACTAAGCTTAGGTTTGCTTGGAAAAATCTTTACAAGTATATTTGGCCAGTAGACTTTAAACTTGCGGGCCTAATGGAGACAAAATTCTGCTCTCTTTACCCTTCTATGTATTAAAAAAAAACGTGAAAAAACAAGTATGCAGTTTCAGGTCAAACAAGTTTACTAAGGTTTAGATTGCGCAGTTAATTTTTTTGCGACACTAGTGCAATTTACACCCTTGTAAGCTTCCCATATTCTTTGACCTACCTTTCAGCTAAAATATATCTACGAGTTCCCAGTTCACACACGAGGTATTAACATAATTTGGTGCTCTTACTTGTAACATAATATGATACAGGTCGCATCATACCCCCTTTAGGGTATATTTTAAAGTTTTTATTTCATTTATTTGATTCTATAAGATTAAGAAGCAATCGTTGGCGTTGATTAAGTTTACGAAAAAAAAACAGAGGCCACATTTTGAGGTCCTAAAATTTACGTGGGAGTGGATCCTTCAGGCTAAAATGGGTAGGGAGGTTATTCGGCAGAAAGAACTTTTGCAGTAAGCTTTCTTCTATTGAAACTGATGTGTTTAAGATCCTCGAGGAGCTCCTTAAGATAAGTAGAATTACCCCTTGCGAAGTAATGCGTCTTTTCTAACATTCCACGTGTTTTAAATATTAGAGAATAAAAAAACAGAAACAAGACTTCGGAGCGCAAACGGAACCTTGCAGTAAGGACCAGTGGCGCAAATACTCGAAAATTTAGGGGGGGGCAAGGATTTTTTTTCGATTTTTTTTATTAAGATGCAAAAAAAAGAACAACATTTAGCAAACATACCTAAAACAGGGGGTAGCGGCGAGGTCGCTGCTTGGAAAAATCGTCGACTAATCTATCCAAATCCAGTTTCTTCACCTCCTCGTTTTCAACGGCCATTATCATGAGATCACTGAGTATGTCGTTTCCCATCGTCGATAGCTGATAGTCTTTCACACGCCCCAATGACGAGAAGAATCGTTCATTACTGGCAATGGTCACAGGGAAAGTAGCAACTAGCTTCATCAGTTTTAGCACTGCAGAATAGGCAACTGGGAGGTCGGATAAGATATCGATAGCTCGAAGAAGATCCATTTTTGAAATATCACCTTTTGACAGCTGCAGCTTTGCAAGAGAAAGCTGGGATTCTGTGGCATGGTCATCGACACCGAGAATCTCTTGATAATGACACATAACTCTTTCCACTTTCGAAAGTTCGAGAAAATTGGAACTATTTCAATTTGATTGGCAAAAAATTGGCATTTCCTATCAGTGTAACTGCGTCATTTTGGTACTGATTACTGCAATAGTGACCATGTCGAAGCTGTAATTTGGCCTTCAGCTTTTCGTCGCCTTTAGACATTTCCTCCATCAATTCAACCAAATTACCCCGGTTTGCAGATGTTTCTGATTCGTCATGACCCCTCAAAGCAACACCCTGAGTAGTATCCATACTATTGATTGAAAACTTACATGTAAACTTACACCTGAGGCAATAGGCACCACGAAACTTACATACAATTACACATGAATTGCGCAAGAAAAACCCATGGTCAAAAGTGTATACAATATGAAGGGTACATTGGAATTACACAAGAACCCTACAAGAATATTGTCAAAAGTGTATAAGATTTCATGAATACATTCACGAATACATTCGACTATACATTCACGCATACAAGAATGTATTTACGCGTGAACATTTAAAAGTTGGCTGGGTTTTTGTTTTTGATAAGAATTGCACAAGGTTTTTTTTTAAACTTGGCAATGTATAATGTAGTCAAGCATGTTTTGCTCGTAATAATATAATTTAAAGCAACCAGTTTTTTTTTCTGTTTTTGTTGTCAATTGCACAATGAATGTACGTCATGAATTCACGTGTACATTCTTAAAAAAAAACTGATATGATATATAGTAGTCAAACATGTTTTGGGGGCACGCACGAAATTATGTAACTCAACATCCGTTTTTATTCATCCTTGAAACCCCGTATAAAATGGTCATGTATAGGAATTTAATTTTCATTATGTTTTAACACATCAAGCATAGGACACTGCATATTATTAACTTTGAAAACAATGGATATTTCTATTTTCAATGTGAGTACACTTTAATTCTCTATTTCCAAAAAAAAAAAAAAAATGTTTTACTAGTAAATTCAAATTTCAGGGGGACTTAGCCCCCTCCCCACCAACAATACAAAATCATAAGAATATAATGAGTATATTCGATAGAAACGGCAAAGCAATCTTTTTTCTATTATGTAAATAAAATCTCTCCTCCAGAGCTATGTTTACAAGTTTTAATTGTTTTGAAAAACACTTCTTTATCATTCAAAAATGTCCATTTTCCAATCGTGCTGTATTTTTCCGGTTTGAATGAAAAGCTTGCGTGTTACAAAGAGAGTGACAGTTTTGGGACACAAATTTCACAGGCTCTTGCTATCACAGAGATTAAAACCATATGTGTTTATAATTACAGAAAAGGCTCCTTTTTGGTATGGATTTCTGTTAAATAAATGATTCTTGTATTCGCGATTCAAGAGTTTCTTTTTATGGCCAAATTAAACTATAATCTTTTTATGAAAGTAAAAATGGTTTATCATATTTTCTTGCGGATTTCATAAAAATTTATTCCATGGTAGGTGTCAATTTGTAAATTCTTTCACGCTAAGCTATTGGTGAAAAAAAAACAAACAGTTTCTAAATTTAGTACAGTATGTATCAAGTTAGAACCTTCAAAGTGTGCTTAAAAGGGAAATGTCGATTCACCAAAAGGAAATATGTGTACGCCCAGGTTGGGGTTGAATTGCACGGGAGTTGAGTTGCACGGAAGGTTGAGTTGCACGAGGGTTCAGTTAAAGGGGGTATAGTTACACGAGGGTTTAGTTAAATGGGGTCGAGTTGCACGAGGGTTCAGTAGCACGGGGGTTCAGTTGTACGGGGTTTCGGTTATACAAGGGTTTTTATCTTTATTTGGTGGCTATTCAAAAAGCATGGATTTCTGTTAAATAAATGATTCTTGTATGCGCGATTCAAGAGTTTCCTTTTATGGCCAAATTAAACGAGACGTATTTGATGAAAGTAAAAAGGGTTTAACAGATGATTAAGTGGCTTTTATAAAAATTTAAGACAGGGAAGGGGTCAGTGTATCAATTCTAGCACGTTCATTGTAAGGTGAAAAAAACAACTATTTCTTCATTAAGGAATTTGTGTATTAAATTGGAACTTTCAGAGAGTGCTAAAACGGGAAGGTTGAGTTGCACGAGGGTTCAATTAAAGGGGGTATAGTTACATGGGGGTTTAGTTAAATGGGGTCGAGGGCAATTTATCTTTAAAAGAGGGCTTATTATTATTTCCTTACTAAATTTTGCTTCTTTTTTAAGGATGTTGAGGTGGATTCATGCAATTACCCTCCCTCCGAAAATAGACCAAGATGGGGTGATATCATATCGATGCAAGCTGCAAGACCATCAGTCATCAGATATGCTAGCTCCAATACAAGTTCGCTGGACCAGCCAGGAGCCTCTCAAGCCAGTGTCAGCTCTACACAAACCTCTATGCAACCTGGCAGGAAATTCAAGAGAGAATGGATAGATTCACATAATGCATCGGCCTCATCTAGTCAAGATCGAGAGGTCACCCCCTATCAAACATTGCCGGGCCCTTCACGACCAATGCAAGGCAAGATTGATGTGGCCACTACAGCTCTCAATATGCAAGCTGCAAATTTAAATGTGAGTTTTCAAATATTATTTCTCGCTAATGATTCTTTTTCCCGAGTCAATTTGAAGGAGTGTGTGTGTGTGTGTGCGGTACATGTGCCGTTTATTTTTCTCTATACCCGATAATTCAATAACGTCGCAATGATTGTGTATGTGTGTGTGTGTGTGTGTGTGTGTGTTTGTGTGTGTGTGTGTGTTTGGGTGTGGGTGTGTGTGTGTGTGTGTGTGTGTGTGTGTGTGTGTGTGTGTGTGTGTATGTGTGTGTGTGTGTGTGTGTGTGTGTGTGTGTGTGTGTGTGTGTGTGTGTGTGTGTGTGTGTGTGTGTGTGTGTGTGTGTGTGTGTGTGTGTGTGTGTGTGTGTGTGTGTGTGTGTGTGTGTGTGTGTGTGTGTGTGTGTGTGTGTGTGTGTGTGTGTGTGTGTGTGTGTGTGTGTGTGTGTGTGTCTGTTTGTGCGGTGCATAAGACGCGTCTACTCGATAATTCATTGAGATACTATAATGAATATTGCAAATTCAATAACGGCATAATGATTGTTGTATGTGTGTGTCTGTGTGTGTGTGTGTGCGGTGCATGCGCCGCATCTACTCGATAATTCATTGAGATATTGTAAATTCAATAACAATGTAATGATTTTCACTATTTTATTATGTGTGTTTGTGTCTATGTTACTAACAAAATTTGTAATTTATTATGCATTTGCTCTGTAAATAATGCTTTTAAGCAAAAAGTATTTAGTTTAAATAATTCTAGGATGAATTGAATTTTATGGATGGTATGGGAAAAAAATTAACATGATTTTTCAACTTTATGAAATAATGCTTATTTCACATAGAAAATAAAACCTTTTTTCTACAGATTAACGATATAGCACTACCACCATTGATTGATGAGACATCAGCATTTACAGGACCAATTCTTTCACCACCAACAGAGTTCAGTGATGAACCTACATTAGTTCTAGAGAATATGGAATGGCATAGGGGTTTCCTTAATGATGTTTTTGGGGAAATGGCTAGCCTGGACGACTTAAGCTGTGATATTGACATGCTTGAGGATCCGGGGTGGACAGATAGTTTTATGCGTGACCATCTAGGTGATGTTATTAGTGCATCTGAACTAAGTCCTCATAATAAAATTCCAAGACAGAAAAATACAGGCTGACTCGACCAATTGTCCCCAAACACCATGGAATACGTACTAGGGGATCTCATGTCATCTCCAACCAATGTGATTGAACAGACTGGGAGTGGTGGTGTTATTGAAAATTCCATGTCACCCCCCACCATTCCGATTAATGATATAGCTAGTACTAGTAGTAGTAATACAACAACAACAGTATTCCTTCTTCCAGATTTTTCTCTGTCCAACTCTGCCTTGCACTACACAATGGTGTACAGTACCGAATTCAGTGATCCCTACAACTCTCTAGTGTCGGGAGATATAATAACGGACTCCTTGGTCCTTACACATTCATATACTAATAAGATTTGAGCCAGTCTTGAACAAAAGCTGAGAGTTTTGGAAGTGAGGGTCAGTTTTAAAACACCAAGGTCACTAAAAATATTTTTTTTAAATGAAAGTGCGGGTGAGCTTTAGCAAAAATACTCGCACAGAGGGATCTTGGCGGGTAATCTTCATTTATCAAATTAATGGGAGGTTTTTCTTAATTGGGGTAATAGTATTCAAAGTAAGTAGGAAAATTATAACGAGGGGGGTTGTGGGTCTGTGGTTTTTTTCATTTAAATTTTAAATTTTAATTTTTCTAGTTTTAAAATGTATTTTTTTGCACGAGGTGGTGGGGCAGGGAAGAGGGCTATAATTTTAAAATGTCGTTAAGATTTAGCGGGATCTAAGGGGATACAACGAATCTGTTTCGATACGAGGCTACAGTGTTTCAAGTATGCATTTTTAATTGCCGCATACAGACCTCTTTAAATAGATGCATCTAAGAAAAGTTTGGATAAAATGGCAGATTATGGTTGGGAGGGTTCAAAGTTCCCCAAAGTAGATTTCAATTGTTTAAATTGCCAATTCCCCGTGATACTGAAAGAAATAGTTATTTTCGAGTGGGCTAATGCACAATTATAGATTGGTGTCAAGGTGTTAGAGTATGAAACAGAATTTGAAGGTGGTCAGCGTTCCGATAAGAAGGGTGTATTATTTTCAGTGCGGGCTCCTTCAATTGAATCAGTGGAACATTGGGTGTGGCTTCTATACGCCCCACCCACAGACTCCGATTCAATTGGTGATTTTAAACCAATTACGGATATTAATAGGCTTTTGGGAGAGGGTAAAAATCAGAATGTACGTTATTACTGTCCAACATGCCGCTCAAGATTTTGGAGTAATTTTAAGTTAAAGCATCACATGAAACACTGTAAAAGTCATGGATACCAGCCTGTGGAGACGGTAAGCGGAGATAGAGCGATCTTACGTTTTAAAAATTTTCAAAACACACTCCTGCAGAGCAATAAGATCGCTTTGGACTGCGAGGATAATCTGACAGACGTGTGCGATCCATCAAATTCATATAATTTTAAAATACACGAAGCCATAGGGGTCTTTAACGCTCATGAGCAACGACATTACAATGAGGTCTTAAAATTTTTGGGGGTTCTGGATATTATGGTGGAAGATGAAGACTGCTCGCACTTAGCTTTTGTCAGTAAAGTCAAAACAGCGAATAAAGCAATGTCGCGCCTTTATCACACAAACTCTTCAATGGTCCTATGACCGGATAACTTAGTGACCTTTAAAAATCGTTACAGGGGTTTGGTCGGCTAAGGGGTATGTGCCTATTAGTTTAGGAATTTGGTTAGTATATAGGTAATAAATCAGGATCAGATGCTGAATGACCGTACCAAATGAGTGAATACCTGTTGAGGGGTAGCACATAATTCATTTACTATAAACATGAGACAGCAATATTTTGTACCTGTTTTTATACACACTTCCAATTATGACTTACGGTTTGTTCTTCCGGCGTTGGCCCGCATTGCCAAGGGAGGAGTTGTAGATGACGCATGGATAGATGGTTCTTTTACATATAATATCATACCCAAATCATCGGAGAAGCTACTGCTGCTAGAATTCATGTTGAAAACACCCGATAACCGTAACACGTGCCTGAGTAAAATCCGTTTTTCAAACTCCTTCAGCTTCTTCTCCAAATCTTTAAGTCAATTGGTTCAGGTACAGAAAAGTGAAAATTTTGATAGATTCCCACTCCTCAAACAGCATGTCCCCTAAGATTAATTTTATTTTTTATTAATTTTAAATTGCATATATCCATCATATTATTACAACTCTGGCTCGATGCTTGATCAGATGTCACTACAGCCAATTGAAAATTTTTAAAATTATCTTACTGGGAGTGAGTGAAGCACTAGCGACTACGAATTTGCTAAGAGGGTTTGGGCAAAGGGCGGATGTAAAAAAGGGTGGGATTATTGTAAACTTTACTTGGCCAGTGACTTAATCACTCTTCTGGACATTGTGTGCAAAAATACGGATAAAATCTATGGGGAATTTGGGTTGGATTTATGTTATTATTTTTCCACTCTTGATTTGGTGATGGACTTTATAATTAAAATCAGAAAATAAGAAATTGGTCTGATCGCCTATATGTATAAGAATCTGTTTTTTAGAGAGGTCAATGAGGGGTGGTTATGTTTTTCATGGGGATCGTATGATGAAAACTGATCCGAGTGGACAGCACACCGATGAAAAGTCGGACGCAGTTTTTTTGGATATAAACTCTCTTTATTCACCAGCAATATTTCACTACTGTTTGCCGTTTGGTAATTATAAAGGGCTTGAAAATCCCTGTTTTTCGAAGGTCCCCGACATTGCCAGTTTTGAGGAGAATGGAGCACAGGGATGGTTTTTTGAAATTGACGGTGAAATACCCATGGAAATCCATGACTTGGTAAAAGACTTTGTTTTTCCGTGCATAAATAGACCGGTGGGTAGGGACTCTCTGAACCCCTACAATTTATCTTTAGTACAGGACGGGAGTATGCACTGGGTACCTTCAAAACAAAAACTAATTGCCGACCTCAACCCGAAATAGAATATCGTTGTTCATCACTAGCCATTGAAGTGGATGGTGTTAAATTATTTCAAAATAAAAAAGGTTCATAAAGCCCTAAAATTTGATCAAAAGCCTTAAATGAAAACATTTATTGACAGCTTTGTTAGTTAGCGTTCACAAATGAAAGTAAAGATTGAAATATAAGTCTACAAACTCATTTTAAACTCATTTTGAGCTGTTGGTAAAATGTGCAAGGACGTACGAAACAGAAGTCGATGTGACATTGTAACCATCCCCAAAGATTGTGCTCGAATCAATGCGGATCCAAACATCACATCGTTCACAATCATAGTATCTAATATGGTGCTCCTACATCGTAAGAAAAGAAACATTGTTTTAATTAAAAATATTGCAGGCGGAAGTGCAATAATTGAAATATCTAAGACACTCAAGTTTTCATTTTATTATAATGTATGCAAGGTACAGTGGCCAATTGAGGGAAAAGTTCAAGTGTAGTAAGGGGACACTGATTCACTCTTGTTAAAATTCAAAACTGAAAATCTATTGAGTGATTTGGAAAATAGCGAGTACATTAGCTCACGAATGGACTATACTAATTGGGACGAATCCCTCTACCCAGAGCTAGTGAAACGCCAGGCCCCAAATCAATTGTTAATGCTAAAATCTGAAACGGATAGCGATCTGATACCCAGTGGTCTTTTTCCTGGTCCGAAGGTATACTGTGTGAAAACGCACAACAAAGATATCAAACAAGTTTGCAAGGGGGTAGCTACACACTTTGTAAAAAATAATTTCGACATGAGTGTATATAGAAACGGTGTGGAACGTAGTTTAGTGCCAAGAGCGAAAGTCATGGCGATTCGCTCTTTACAATTTAAAAACTACGCAGTTAGAGTTGAGAAAAACGCTATGTCTGCCATATCGGACAAAGTCTATGTACTTGAGGATGGTGTTAAGTTACTACCACATGGTCATTATGTAATTTTTGACCGATTTTAATGTATATATTAGAAAAAACAACTCGGTATATAAAAAATAACTTAAATTCATTTAAATTCATTTAAAAATGTATAAATGGGGTGGGAGGGTTTTTTGTGTCATTGAGTGTTTTTTTTTTAAATTCTTTTTAAATCTTTTTTCATTTATCACTAAAAATTTTCATGGTACGTGTTTGTGTGTGTGCACGACAAATTAATTAAAAGTCTTCAATGCCAGCCTTATCCCGGGCCCACCGCCACGGGTCCCCCGTTTCCCGGTGCCCGGCGCGCCTTGGCCCATTACAGCGGGCCCCCCGCCCGCCACAGCGGCCGCCCCCGGGGGAGGGGGGACCCTGAAACTTCAAAAACTGTAAATAATAGTGATATTATTTCAAGTCCATTGTCCCAATAAATGTTGTGTTTTTCTATAAATAAAAAAAAAGAAAAAAAGTGTATTTATTCAAGTGTTTTTTCTCTATGCCTAGGTAAATGTTGTATTTTTTATTATAAATAAATTTAAAAAAAAGTGTATTTATTTGAGTGTTTTTTTTTTCTATGTGCCTATGTAAATGTTGTATTTTTTATCATAAATAAATTAAAAAGTGTATTTTATCATGTTTAATGTGCTTTCAATGTAATATTTTTTAAAAGTATTGTTAGCTGTTTATGCATACAATAAAAGAAAATATTATTCTTTATTCGTCTTCTTCTTATTATTATTATTCTTGAACGGTGTAGTAATAGGGAAATTATTTAGTCATTAGACAGCCATAGTCTACAGTTAGTTGTCTAGGTGAACTGTTGAAGGGAATATGTATCAATTTAAAACACCATTCAGATCGTTTCTGTGTGGACCGTCAATGTCAGGCAAAACAACACTCTTTAATAGAATAATTAAAAATTGTAATAAAATGGTTGCGGAAAAACCAAAAAAAATCTACTATTGCCATAGTATTTTGTAGCACTCATATGATAAAATACAATCAATTGCTGCCACCACCACCATGGGATTGGTGCAGTCACAATTCATACAGGGACTTGATGTTTTCACCATTTTTGAACCAATCTTTTGGTTGATTATTGACAATCTGTCTGATTCTATATTGAATAATGGTCCCAGGAAATGCTACTACTGTTCACTGTTTACTCTTATCAGTAAGAGATTTCTGTTACTCTAGTTCTAAACAATCTCTTTCATCAGAGCAAGTGTCTGTGAAAACTTGAATTTAACTGTACCGACTTTATCATCTACAGAGTTGTTCGTGATTCTAGCTCACTAGTATCTCTCAATAAACAAATGTACGCAGGGGCACCTAAATTTATGCTCTCAGCATACAATCAGGAAACTAATAAACCCTACGGCTATATCCTATTGGATCTTAATCAAAATACACACGAAGATTTACGTGTGGTCAAAGATATTTTTGAACAAGAAAATAAAGTATATCTCTCCGTGAATAACAGAAAGACATATTAGTTGCTATCCTGAGACTGAAGAAACTATATAAAAACACACATTTGTTTTCGGGTCTATGCACTTCAAAACCGCTGCTTAGAAAATTCATGCTCAAACACGGTATTGACAATGATTTCAATAATCTAATATCTGAAGTTTGTTTAAATTTGACTGAGGGTAATATTCAACTGCCAGAAGTATTTAAGCTAGAGGCACAGCAACATCGTTCCATTTTACATAAATGGGCCTCTAAAAAGATAGGAAATGATTTTAAAAAGACACGTCTTCTTCAGGTGGGTGGTAGCTTTTTCACATTTTTACTGCCAATAATGGCAGGACTTGTAAACTGTTTTCTCTAAAAAGAAAGATTGGCAAAACCCTATGAATTAACTCCAATAGAACTCGCTCTCTCACCCGTGGAACACTTTGAGAACAATCTGAGTAAATTCCTTGACAGTGAGAATATTGAGGATGATAAAAAGATGCTTTTACTTCAAGATGCACTTCGCCGAGTGGACAAACATAAGCCCTATCGTGTGAAGGCCACTGCTGCTATTGATCACAAAAAAGAATCATCTCCTCAGGATTCTGCTGGAACACAATTAAAGAAGGAAGAATTGGATTCAATTGTATTGAAAATTGGAAATCTAATGCCCCACTCATATCGTGAACAAAGTAAACGACTCCTAACCTATCTCATGGAAAGTGGTCAAGATCATATTCAACTTGAGAGCAATGGGAAAGGGATTATAATTCAGGGCAAGAGCTATAATCTACTTGATTTAATCTATGATATGGTTACAAATTGTAAAAGACTATTATCATTTGACGCTCATCTATACAACTTTCTAAATACATTAAACTTCCCCAAAAGTCTTATTAGCAATAGACAAATTCTAAAAGAATTAAATGAACATGCATCATTGTCAACACCACCACCACCATTAAAATATGAAGAAGAAGAAGATTTTAAATCAATTTTGGAATATAAAATCACACAGATAACAGCTAGAATAAATTAAAGTCGTAAAAAATAATTATCACCACCACCACCACCAACAATTCTCCTTAGAAGTGTCATCGAATGCTACGTCATGGGACATTACTCAAGATTGTTGTAGCAAGAAGTGTTACTCCGAAAAATATTTGTGTGGCTGGGAAAGGAAGTCCCCCCGCCAGCGTTTTTTCAACGGCCCGTGTTATAGAAATATGTTAACAAGACTATCGGAAAAATAAACAAACATACACTCTGAATAAAAGACAAAGGGTTCGAGCTAATCAATATCAAAAAACTAAAGCCTTTTACCCACTGTATATAATGCAAGCAGATCTCCTGACTCTAGATGAAGTTCAACGACGTCACAATACACCGTACAAGTACATTCTACTTGCAATCAGTGTTTTTAGTCACTATGCATATGCAATTCCATTGCAATCAAAGAGAGGTGCTGAAATTGATCAGGCCATTGAAAGTCTTTTAGAATTGGATTCATATAAAAAAATTCAAGCGGATCGCGGTGTTGAATTTGTCCATCTTCATGTTGTAAAAGTACTAGTGAATTATAATTCGTGGTTTTATCATCGCGATAGCCGTATGAAGGTTGTATTGACTTAACAATTGATAATAACTCTTTTACTTTTAATTTCAAGATATTGCACATTGAAAAATACGCTGACTTTTAGTCAAAAGATTGAAGAATTCATATTCATCTAATATTAGAAACATTGTCGATTAGTGTCCGATCCTACGCCAACCGAAGTTTATCATTTTGATCCTGATACAATTGACACCATTCTTAAACAGCATTGCAATGAAACGATTGTCAAGAATAAAAATAAATTCAATGTTAGTGATACGGTCCGAATTAATAGGACAACTAATGTTCTTTAAACGGAGGAATACTTGTGGTCCACAGAATTGTTTAAAGTGGCAAACAATATTAGACACTAAGCCAAGAATTTATCGTTTGTAAAATACCAAACATAAAGATATTTATGGTGGATCTTAATACTATGAATTGCAAACAATTAAAAGTAATATTTAAATCTATCAAATTGAAAAGATATTAAAGACACATAATCGCAGGGGTCGGAAACATTTACTTGTTCGGTGTCTAGGATATAACTCTGATTTTGATTTTTGGATCGGTGTTGTAGATATTGACAGTGCCCAATGATCTTTATGTAACTTTTATGTGCAACGTTTCTTATCCTCTCTACAAGGACTTGAATGCGACAAGTGATTTTTGGACAAAACTCTTCCCCGCCATCAAATTTGACGGTGTGTATGAAGTGGCTCTTGTCGAATGTATTCCCAAAAATACCTAAGATATACTGAGAAAGATTTGTAAATATAAAATAAAAATTAAACGCAATGATTAGTCAATCATTAGTGATTAACATGATGATTGGCTATTCGTTAACAATCAAGAAAAAATTTAAAAGATTAATTCATTTGAATATCTATATGTTCTATTGCCCTACGAAGAGATCACCAGTATGAATGATTTATGTTATTCTATTAATCAAAGAATTTCCACTCGTAAAAAAAGAGCTTTTCATTTCAACTATTCAAAGGAGGAGGGCAAGATCTACATTAGTTCACCAATTGCCAATGAAACGATTATTCTCAATGATAATTTAATCGATGTTCTTGGCTTTAATCTCAATATAATCAATGGTATAAATGGCGGAAACACTAATTTCATTTTCGCTGACTACCCGCCCGCCTTCTCTGCGAACCCTTTTACGTTTATCTATAATTCATTTGTGAAAATGTCTAGAGTCGTTGTTTTCAATTTCCTCCAACGCAGTACCATTTAATAACAGAAAAAGAATTAACCTGAACGCCATTACACTAAGTCCTCTGTCGGACGGCCCGTCATGAACTAAGTATCTTGATCTAAGTAATTTAAACAAAAGTGGCGCCCAGGTTAATTACATATAAATATAAAAGGTCTTAAAAGTGATTATCTGACAATTTCAATCTATTGTCGGCGACAGCACAATCACCTAAAATGAACAATAGAAGAATTCCATTTCTCTGCCCCGATATCGATTGCTATGCTGGTGCTTTGAGTCCAGGTCAAATAGGCAATGGATTGGACTACTTCAAGGGTCGTACTACAATGTCTGGCTACGGTCTTGGTAGCTGGTTTGCTAGGCTATTTCGTTCTGCATTACCCCTTGCCAGAAAATATCTTGTACCTGCTGCATCAAATTTTGCCGCCTCCACACTACAGGACTGGGGGTCGGGCAAGAATTTCAAGGAGAGTGTTAAGGAAAATATTAGATCTTCAGCAAGAGCCGTTGGTGAGCAACTAAAATCTTGACAAAATGGGGAGGGATTGAAAAGGATGCGTGCACGTCATTCACTCACCAGTCTCCACCCAGGCGGGAAGCAAAAGATATCAACAAGGATTTTGATGGAGAAAACAAGGAAGACCAATAAGCAGAAGAAGAAAGAGAATAATATTGGTAGATCAACGAAGGATATCTTCTCTTAAGATGACTTATCTCCCCGATAAGGAAGGATATCCATCAATCAGTTCCTCATTGAATCTATTCAATATTGAAAATGTTGATGTCAGTGTCAAGTATGGCTACTACGAACAATTTCACCCCCAACAACCCCTCTCGGAAAATATACACTTTCAAATATTTGCCAATGAAGACTATTTCATTGATTTGTCATCAACATTTATTGATTTAAATGTTGCGGTGAAGAAAAAGTCAGATAATACAACTCCAAATGGTGGTGATGGTCTCTCCTACGAAAGCTGTATTCTACACAACCTATTCAAACAAATTAATGTATTCATTAATGGGACATTTGTGAGCACTAGCAATAATTTATCAAACTATGCAAGCTACATACAATTTATGATGATGACACCAAAGGCGTACAAGGAGATGAGAGGACAATCATTTGGCTATGAATATTGAACAGATGTTGATACTGACGGTGAATTGACTACTGCAGTGACCCAAGAGTATCATCTAGTCGGAAAATTAAATCATGAGATATTCAATATTTCCCACTGGCTACCCCCCAATGTCAAGATTGACATAAAGTTACAGATGGCCCCATTGAATTTCATTTTGATAAAAACACTTCCTGCTGTACTCGATGCAGATTTCATTATTACATTGACAAGCCTTCATGTCCAAAAACAAGAGGTTATGAGCTCCGTTGCACTGGCAGTGGAAAAGCTAAGAGCCAATGTTAACAATATTTAACTTCTTGTCATCCATATGATCATCAATCAACATCAAATTTCAACTGACTCTCGTAGCTATACCAATTGATTATTTATCAATGGAAAAATTACATCAAAAGTAGTTTTGGCCTCTGTAAAGAGTGATATCGTGATTAAATCCTGGTCTAAATCCCCCAATGATTTAAATTTTTTCGATCTATATAGCCTTGTGTGCATAGTGAATAGTATCATAGTATACTCTATCTTTTGACAAAAAATCCTATAGAACTCTGTACGAGTTGACCATGCAATCCCTAGATCATGACTCTCAACTATTTGAAAATGGAATAACCAATTCAATGTTTTCAAAAAATCAACAAAATAAAAAACCAGTGGACTTACAATTATAACTCCATTTGTCTTCGCGATGGTGATGTAAGAACCATATTCTTTCGTTTTACCAGCATTTATGTCGCCTATGCTGTTCCTCCTCCCACAGAATTATAAACCTACGACGCTATCACTTTTGTAGCAAGAAAATAACATCACCGCCAGAATTCTATCTATTCATTCCCGGGTATATATTCTCCCACTGATTATATTTATAGTAATGACAATTGGAGTAAAGGTGGCATCTAGGTTGAGAGTCACGCACCTCTTCAAGACAGGAATTACAACCTTTAATCTGTACAGTCTATTTCCTATGTAATTAAAATGGGGTGATTAGTCTCAACTTTTAAGCTGAATCATCGCCATGCGTGCTAGTCCGACTTAAAAACTAACTGCCCACTTAGCACATATATAGCGAATAAGTATGGAACATTTTTTCATGTGTAGATGCCTTCACTGTTGTATCGAGACGGTGACCGCAACAACAAAAATTGTCTGGGGGAGAGAGAGGAGTAAATCATTTTTGAAAGCCGTCTGTCTTATGAAAAAAAAGTACCAAACTTCAAAACTGATGATGATAGTCGTTTCCACACGATCCCTTAGTCGTGTCGCTGTTAATATATCCGTGCATTGTGTACATACATGCTGGCCGCAACTCAGTCGTTCTTTGCAACACCTTACTGAGAGGGAATCGCTTTTAAATACATCGACAAGCATCCCCCGAAGCCCTATCTTCCTTTGTATAGACAGCTCTAGAAAATCGTCATCTAGAATAAAATGTTTTTCCATAAACAGTAGATTCCCCCATATTCGCTCTTTCTCAAGTCTATCCATTTTTTAGAGTCCTAACACTCTGACAAACAAATTCAGACTGACCATAATTTCTTGTACTCTAGAAAATATACGCTAGTCTACTACAGAAAGAAAAATACCTTTGATTTAGAAACAATTTTACTGAACATAATTACAATAATAATATTCACTGATGCATTTTTTTCTCATCATTATATTTCGATAGGACATCTAATGATGACCGAAGTTTATTTATATGGAGAATATTAACTTTTCCAGCAAAACATAGTTGCTCCTCCTGCTTAAACTTGCTTAATGATATCACGTATCCAGCATGCTTACTGTCCAATTCAAGGCATAGTCTACAGCCAGCGGTTATCTCCACGTCTACATTGGGTGCTCGTATATCGCACCTGCTGCTGCTGTCGTCTCCAACATTAATATCTAATAGTTTAAATGTACTACTCATTTTTTTCTCTACTATTATCCTCTCAAATAAACTCTTTGTATTCAATTCTCTTATTAATATGAACTTTAGTGAAAACCATTCCTTTTATGCAAACCCCAACCACAAATCAAGTTACCGTATATTGAATAACCACCGCTGCCTCTGGTTGGCTCATAAAAAATGCCCACGTCAAACAATAAATTCACTGTGCAATTCGTATCAAAAACAAAAACCTTTCCAACTTTTAGAATATTCACGTGTAAATACAGTGTCCCACGCAGGGGTTTTCCTTGCCCAATTCATGTGTAATTGCATGTAAGTTTCGTGGTGCCTATTGCCTCAGGTGTAAGTTTACATGTAAGTTTTCAATCAATAGTATGGATACTACTCAGGGTGTTGCTTTGAGGGGTCATGACGAATCAGAAACATCTGCAAACCGGGGTAATTTGGTTGAATTGATGGAGGAAATGTCTAAAGGCGACGAAAAGCTGAAGGCCAAGTTACAGCTTCGATATGGTCACTATTGCAGTCATCAGTACCAAAATGACGCAGTTACACTGATAGGAAATGCCAATTTTTTGCCAATCAAATTGAAATAGTTCCAATTTTCTCGAACTTTCGAAAGTGGAAAGAGTTATGTGTCATTATCAAGAGATTCTCGGTGTCGATGACCATGCCACAGAATCCCAGCTTTCTCTTGCAAAGCTGCAGCTGTCAAAAGGTGATATTTCAAAAATGGATCTTCTTCGAGCTATCGATATCTTATCCGACCTCCCAGTTGCCTATTCTGCAGTGCTAAAACTGATGAAGCTAGTTGCTACTTTCCCTGTGACCATTGCCAGTAATGAACGATTCTTCTCGGCATTAGGGCGTGTGAAAGACTATCTGCGATCGACGATGGGAAACGACAGACTCAGTGATCTCATGATAATGGCCGTTGAAAAAGAGGAGGTAAAGAAACTGGATTTGGATAGATTCGTCGACGATTTTGCCAAGTAGCGACCTCACCGCTACCCCCTGTTTTAGGTATGTTTGCTAAATGTTGTTCTTTTTTTTGCATCTTATTAAAAAAAATCGAAAAAAAATCCTTGCCCCCCCCCTAAATTTTCGTGAATTGGCGCCACTGGTCCTTACTGCAAGGTTACGTTTGCGCTCCGAAGTCTTGTTTCTGTTTTTTTATTCTCTAATATTTAAAACACGTGGAATGTTAGAAAAGACGCATTACTTCGCAAGGGGTAATTCTACTTATCTTAAGGAGCTCCTCGAGGATCTTAAACACATCAGTTTCAATAGAAGAAAGCTTACTGCAAAAGTTCTTTCTGCCGAATAACCTCCCTACCCATTTTAGCCTGAAGTATCCACTCCCACGTAAATTTAAGGACCTCAAAATGTGGCCTCTGTTTTTTTTTTCGTAAACTTAATCAACGCCAACGATTGCTTCTTAATCTTATAGAATCAAATAAATGAAATAAAAACTTTAAAATATACCCTAAAGGGGGTATGATGCAACCTGTATCATATTATGTTACAAGTAAGAGCACCAAATTATGTTAATACCTCGTGTGTGAACTGGGAACTCGTAGATATATTTTAGCTGAAAGGTAGGTCAAAGAATATGGGAAGCTTACAAGGGTGTAAATTGCACTAGTGTCGCAAAAAAATTAACTGCGCCATCTAAACCTTAGTAAACTTGTTTGACCTGAAACTGCATACTTGTTTTTTCACGTATTTTATAATACATAGAAGGGTAAAGAGAGGAGAATTTTGTCTCCATTAGGCCCGCAAGTTTAAAGTCTACTGGCCAAATATACTTGTAAAGATTTTTCCAAGCAAACCTAAGCTTAGTTTGTGCAGATTGAATTTTGAATTCAAATAATTCTTGAAAATAAAAAAAAAATCTCATTTTATTTATACAATATTTTTTAACATATCATAATTCTATTTTCCATTAAAATTTTCTACTTTTCAATGAGGTTGCCAGACTCTACACTGAAAGTGACGCTAGTAGTTTTACGTCCTTGACTTCCCGTGTTTAATCGCCAAATATGCAACGTAAACATTACAGTGTCACCTTTTGAAATCATGATTATTCAAGAATTGAATACAATCTTTGCCATAGACCACCTTCACGCTAGGTCCTGAGGCTTAAGCTAGAGATCTTTCTTGTTTATCACTTTTCAGGAATTCCCATAAATTTCCTATTGTCAGTATTTGTCTCTACTAGAAGGGTGAACTACAAGGTGCCCACTCCTTCAAACAAACTTATACTTAATGTAAAAAAAATCTAGCGTAGAAATTAAGCGCAGAAATGGAAACCTCTAAAATAAGAGGCTGAAGGTTTGGTTTTAGGGTCATAGCCCTCAAATAGAACTCGAAGTCCAATTTACAGATGTAGAAATATTCTCAAACTGTTAATTTTGCCTTGAGACTCTAGCTTGGTTATGCAGAACTCGTTCATTCCCAAGCAATTCATTAGCTACATATTATTAATCAGTTTTCTATCTTATATATTAAATCAAGTTATTTGTACTTCGCATAGAATGTAAGCAGATATCGTTTGCTGTGTTTGGCAGAAGTGTTTGGCAGATATCGTTTGCTTAAGAAGGGTGTTCGTATTTCCGGCCCCGAGATGGATTGCATGAACTGGATAGTTAATTTTTGGGCTAGGTTAAAATATGAAATCCTGTGTTAGCCCAGTGGATTGATCCCTGCAAGGCAGTGCGGGAGTTCGATCTCAGCAGCCGCAAGCCTAGGTAATAGACTTGCTATCCATTCCTGCAAAAAAGACCTGGCAACTGAAATGCTCACAATTGTCGACGTCCTACGCACCATCAACAGCTTTAGTGGATGAGACAACATTATTTGCTACATCATGTCACTGTATTTAATTTACTTTCTTAGGTATCCATTTAGCGCAGCATTTAATTTCACCGGCTTATTATCTACCTCTCTTCCTATTAATTTCCTCGGCAATTTTAAATAATTCACACGTTAGGTCAAAAGTAAATTAAATAAACACACTCTCTTTTCTATTAGCATTCTTTTTTGTTTTGCTTTTGTTTTTTTACTTTGGGACTTAAACTTTAGATTATAATTAAGTAAACTAAATTATGTCTACATTTTTTTTATATTTTCTAGTCCTACTGGTCATTGCTGTACTGCCAGTAGCGCTGATAATTTTTATTTACCATCGCGCAATAATAAAGCGCCCAAGATGCCTTTTAATTTATTTTCCTATTTTCTTGAATCAAGCCTCTCTCTATTGAAATGAAGGGCTAAATTTTCTCATAAGCTGAGTTTCTGCTATTTAAATTTGAATCAATGTATTATTGGACATATATATGTATTATTGGATAAAAAATATGTGGAATGTCAATCAGGCACGTAACTTAAATTTACTCCAGGAAGGAGGGGCACTAAATTTATAAAATCGCATTTTGTTTTATAAAGAACACTGCCTGTAAAATAAAATTTAAGACGTGAACTTTCAAATAAGCTGAGTTTCCTGGGTAGGCATTGATGAAGTTTTGAGTGACAATGAAACACCACAGCAGTAGGCTTATAAAGATTAATGTTAATAGATCAAGTTGCTTAAATTAGGAACTAATTGAGATGAAAAGGTAATGCTATGTGCCGAGAAAATCGACCAATTGACTTTCTTCACATACCTTGGAAGTACGATCTACAAGGTGTTTTCCACTTTGTATATTGTTTCAGACATAGATAGTATAGTTCAAATCAAAATGGCATAAAAGTATAATTATAATGGATTTTTTTTTGTTTATTATTATTTTTTGTTAGATTTCAATTAAATTTTAATTTAATTAAACACTAATATTTTCAATTCAGAGTTTCTTTTTTATGGACAAACAAAATATTTAGGTTATTGGAGAACTCCAATAGGATGACAAACCGAAACGATTGAAATATCAGGGAGAATGGACAATGACTGTTGTTTCCTGAATCATATATCCTTGGGACTTTCAAACCTTACGTTATTTGATTTTGAGATCATCGGGAAATTAAGCTTCAGCATCTAGATTATTATGATAAGAATCTTCATTTCACACGAGGTTCAGAAAAAGAGGTTTTATAGAGGTTTAGATTTTTTGTATTACTGATACACTTGATTTTACAGTTTACAGAACATCTAGACAAAACAAGAGATATTTAACTTCATTTCCAATCATTCTACACATTTTAAAAGAGGTTTTTTCATTTCCTTGGGGGGTCGTGTTCTAAATATCTGTTCAGAACCGTCCGCTTAAAAAGAGACATTCTACTTGGGAACAGCTAGTTATTCTGCGAAGTTTTTAATTCAAGAAGCTTTGAAATAAGAGGAAGACTAAGTTTTGGACACTACTATGAATACTACTACCCTGGCGGCCAAGAAAGCAAATAGCGCGAAAAATGTACTTCACATGATCTCTATTTTCCTGAACCTCTTGAGATCTGGATTGAATTAAGGCATTCGCTATAGATTTCGACGTATCAGTACTCATTATCTTAAATTCCGTCCATGCTGACATACAATGCCTATGTCTTTCAGAACCATCATGTTGTTCTAATAGAGCAGAACTCTCTTTCCGCTTGGAAAATCCTCACTCAATGAAAGCCTCTTTTCTAGCAGTTTCTCCAGCTCTTAGAGTCCCCATAGGAAAATGGCGGCAAGTAAAACAAAACACGGAATTCAAGTTTTTTGAGCATTCAATCCATTCATAAGTCTTATAGTAATATGCACTGAATTTCCTTCCGTTAGAAGTGGAAGCCGGATAACTCTCAAGAATAGGTTAAGCTGGTTTATCGTGACGCATCCTAGAGATATCTGAGAGAGTTTCTTGACTGCTACTGGAACTCGCATGGGGTTCAGCAATGCAAGCTGAACATTCATGGTAATCTCAGTATTGTATTGTTCCGTTATTTTACAAAATTCGGTCAAAGGTGGTGAAATTTGTCTAAATTAACCCGAGACTTTGGAAACTGACAGTATTGTCAGTCGCTTGCACTGAAGTTTCTTCAATTTACTTCCGAATATTCACCGAAAAAAAATGCAAAGTTTGTTGTCGCTCTTTACTCATAGTTAAACGAGTAGTAGACAAGGACTTCACTCAGACACGGCAAGAGAAGAATTGAAGAAACACGTAGAAACTCCCTTAGAAAATCGCTCCCATACTCCACGATGAAACTTTCCCGCTTAGAAACCCCATAAACCAATCACTTACATTTCCCGTTCACGACAGTCCCATACACTCCACTGGGACTAGTCATCCCATAAACTATTCAACAACGTCAAGAATCTGCTGACCAAAACCCCCTTGAAACCCTAGAACACATTTCCTTTCCCAGCTACTAAAAAAGGCAATATACAAAACTCATAGTTTACAACAAATTCTTCACAAGAACAATAACGAAACGGGTACTGACCAAATGAAGCTTAGTTTTGAATGAACCCTCCTCGGAAATAAAATAGTGTAGACGCGCTCGCTCTTAGACATTTCAAAACAAGATTATATAATTAGGGCACCAGTTTGTTGGTCGTATTTATTGGACCAGTTGCTGGTTTAATATAGCACATAGCTAAAATAGAAAATCGCTGTGAAATATAAATAAGACGGTAATTTTCAACGTGTAGGGGGGGGGGGCATGGCCCCCCCTGCCCCCCCTAATTGGCGCCCTTGGTAAGGACCAAGTTTGATGCATTGAGATAAAATTCAAATCAAGCCGCCGCAGTCTTCTAAAAATTTCAAATAATCTTTAAGAAGTTAAGTTATAGTAGGGATTTGACTTGTATAACACATAACTGCGGTAAAAGATTCATTTTCTTTTCAAACATACGAATGGTTGAGCCCTAATTCTTGTAAAGCGTTATTGTGGTTAGTAGTGTATATGGTTAGTAAAGTTATAATGGTAGTACTAAACTAATGTCCTAACTTATTACCTAAAATCATTTTATTTTTTCATCTTTCTCTTATGTAATATAATTAAAAAATAGAGAACTGAAATAAATCTATGTCTTTACACTTTTGCATCGAGAACAAGACAAATGAATTCTTCATAGTGAAGGGTAACCACGCCGTCAAGATCAGTGTCCTTTTTTCTAAATGCTGAAGTCAGGTTCTGGAGTATTATGTAGCACTGAATAAAATCATCAAAATAGATTGTCCCTTTGCCGTGGCGATCAAACTTTTTGTGCATTAGGCAAACTAGACTTTCCTGAAAAAAGTATTAAATGTTGATATAATAAGATTGTTTCTCTCAAATTATCATTTCTGAAATAATGAAAGTCCAATTCAAATTCATGCTCAGTTAGACAAAAGATCCCGGCGTAATTATCATCTACCAATCACTGCACTTTCGTTTACAAGATCTCGTCATTGGTATAAAGTCGTTATGGCTGGAAATTCATATCCAGCTAAACTCACGCGTGAACGGGACTTAACCTAAAGGCAAGAACTTTTAAAAGTAATTCTTTTTACTATTCCACATATAAACTAATTTAGTTGGGAGAGATGGGGAGAATTTAGAATTTACGTGAAAGAATAAGATAGAATGAAAGGAAAAAATCCATAAAAATCAATTAATTTTGTTCCTCTTTATATTTAATAGTCCAAATTCGTAAAAAAAAGAGTCTGAGCTTAATGAAGTCCATTGAAGACATATAGAAAGGCTTGATTACTTTTAAAACCATGGAAAATGATGGACTTCTAAATTACGTTGTTATTGCTATAAATATACCAATAATTGGGATAGTCGTCTTGTTTAATTTGAGAATGAACTGTTAATTTTATTGGTTTTTCTTCTTACATTTCAAGGTTGCTTTGAATAACGCACTTCGTCGTCTACCAAATGAAATAAAAACCTTGGAAGAACGCAATTCACTTTTCTCTGAAAATCATGAAGATGCAGCCTAACTTTGTCTTAGTAGGCAAATTCAAATGTCATAGGGGTTCAAATGGGCTTCAGATTAACGTTAACAAGACCTAAATGACGTGCTTCAATCTTCGGAAAAGAGACGTTGCTTACCATGACCCCTGGTACCAAGGGCGTCACTAGGGGGGGGGGGGGGTTTATGGGGGGGACACCCCCCAAAAGGTCCTCAGAAAGGACTTTTGTTGGGCAAAGCCCGAGAAAAGTCGCTATCTTTCGGCGAAAAGTGAAGCTTCAGGAAAGGATTTTGTCGGGCGAAGCCCGACGAAACTTAAACTTCATGTGCATGAAGTCGACAGAAACCTATTAGCCCCCCTATGAAATGACTAGTGAAGCGGAGCCCAACAAATCTTGGTATTTTGTCGGTCCAATGTAATGTCATAAAAGACTTTCATCGGGCGAAGTACGAAAAAATTTACTGCTTCATCTGTGCAAAGTCAACAGAAACCAATTGCCCCCTAGAAAACAACTTGTTGAGCAAAGCCCTACAAAACATGATATATAGTCGGTCCAATCTAATTTCATTAGACTTCCGTCGGGCGAAGGACTACGAAATTTACTACTTCATCGGCGTGAAGTCAACAAACACTTAATATTTTGTTGGTCTATTACTGTGTCATAAAAGCCTTCCGTCGGGCAAAGACGACGAAATTGACTGCGCCATCTTTGCGAAGTTGACAGAGACCAATTGGCCACCTAGAAAACGACTTGTCGGGTGGAGTTTTCCAAAACTTTATATTTTTTAACGCATCAGTTAGTCGAGGTAGTTTAGTGGTTCGAATGAGAAAAAACTTTATGGAAAATATTGTTTTTTTTTTTCAAAATATCGGAAACAGCCGACATATTTTGCTAATACATGAACTCATAGAATTGCAGGTACTCATAGTATGCTAAGCTTATTTACAACTAGACTTCTTTGGCTTGTTCTCAAAAGCCCTATGACCAATCATATAACCGAGGGTATGAAGAACTAAAACTGCAAGGGAAAGAAACAATTTCTTCTTCTATATTCGAAAACTTTGCTGCTTTGCAACATTATACTTATTTTAATATTTATTTAACAGAACAAAATAAAAAAAAAAAAGAAGGCAGAAACCTCAGTAACCTGGGTTGTACTGCTGCTTCAAAAGAAAATTCTTTAATACACACACACCTCGAAACAAATTCAAACCAAACCAGTTTGTCAAGAGTGAGGAAATTTTACAGGGAATCAAGTTTCTCAGTGATCTAGCAATTTTAATTTGAATTAGTGCGATTACGCTTAGAGCACTATTTTATTTGTTTAGATCATCAGTACATGAAAACGTTTGCAAAAAAAAAGGAAAAGATGCAGAATTAGAACAAAGTTTGTGTGTGAAGTTTGTTTCAAAGAAAGAAAGATGAAAGGTATGACGAATTTGACTGTGATTATCGAGCTATTCACATTTTAAAGCATCATAGTGAGAACTGAAAAACAAAACCGAAGCGAAGATTAGGCCAAAGATTGTGCAAAAAATCCCTATTTGATATTCAAAAGTGGTTACGGCCAGGAAATTCAAAGAAAAGTTTAGAAGGCCCTGTCACGAGCGAACTTCATGTCGAACAGCAAGATAGCTTTGTGCAATTATGTCAACAGAAAGCTTATTCTGTCTTCAGTGGTGATTTGTTTTAGTGCTTCCCAAAGTCTATGCAGAATCTTACTTCTAATGGGAAAATATGATCAACAAGCGTCTTTGTTAAAGGGTAGCAAATTTTAAAAAATTTGATTGAAACACTCAATAATTTGTAATTGATAAACGAGGAAATGATAATAAGATAAGAAATAATTAAAAAATTTATCCTTAATTTTTAATTATATATGATAAAAAGATGAGTTATCCTGAAGGGCGATGAACATGTCCTTTTAATATGCAAGCTTTTTTGTTTTTTTACCTAACTTAATTTTGTTTTCGTGCGTTAGAGGACAGTCCTGGCACGTGGTCTTTCGTACAGCATTGGAGTATTAGAGACGCGTGAGTTATAGATATATTGAATTATACTTATATATATATATATATATATATATATATATATATATATATATATATATATATATATATATATATATATATATATATATATATATATATATATATATATATATATATATATATATATATATATATATATATATATATATATATATATGTATATGTATATGTATATATACAAAATAGCGGTATTTCTATGCAGTGAATCTCTACACGTTTGTGCTTGCTCTCTTCTTTTGGGGTTCTTACCCTCTTTTCTTTCGAGGTATGCTTTAAAATGGAACTTAACTGAACTGAGCTAAGCTGTAGCAAATTGGCTGCAAGAAGCAAAGAAGAATATAGTTTTGAAATTGCCTTTTAACTTTAATAGGTTATGCTTAGGTTTCTTTATAAAAGTTTCTGAATTTGTTTCGAGCTTTTCAATTTTTTCGAATTTGTCAAATAAATACAGACAAAGAACTGTGGTGAAATCGAAGTAAAATTTCAGACATCACTTGAGGAAGTTCGTCCTGGTCTGTCCTTGACAAATATCGGAATCTGAATAGAAGACGATGCCGCTGAAAAAATTGAAGCTACTTATCCTCTCAGGTCTGACGCTGTGGAATTTGGTGAAAGAAAAAAAAACATTGAATGAAGTTCGCAGTTCAGAAATTGATCACGAAGAAGCGTTGGAATCAGCAATACCATCAATCTTGCATTATTGACTGTACCGAGGTAGCAAAAAAACTTAGACTTCAAGTTAAATTGGATTCCGTCACTAACGAATCAGACGCTGCAATACGAGCACTAGACACAGGGTGATAAATCAGCAAATATGGAACTAGGCTTATTAATCAGTCAGAGAAATTCATTTCTAAGAAAGTGTCAAGAATGGAAGGAGTTGATTCTGAAGCCAAAAATTTACAGCAAGCTGGAATCATAAGAGTCGAGCACAATCCCAGGCTCCAGAAAAAATTCAAACTCAGAAAAGCTGAAGCTTATCAAACTAGAACCATTTCAGCCAAAAATCAATTTTCCAAACGACGAGTCCATCCAATCCCAGAGTTCCAAACACCAGTTGCGGTTTGTTAAAAACTGGTACAATGAGTACCCGTACCTAGAGTATAGTGTCGAGAAAGATTTAGCCTACTGCTTTGCCTATTCGTTGTTTCCAACTAGACGCGGCCGTGAATACAGAAACAAAGAGGTGTCAAGGCTTAAATGTTCGTCACTCACTTCCAATCGAATGGTCACAAAGCTTCTGTAAGTTAATAAGGAGAAACTAATGAAATATATAGAGTCAGAAAAAGAAAGGGAAAGAGGCGTCTGTATGTATATATATATATATATATATATATATATATATATATATATATATATATATATATATATATATATATATATATATATATATATATATATATATATATATATATATATATATATATATATATATATATATATATATATATATATATATATATATATATATATATATATATATATATATATATATATATATATATATATATATATATATATATATATATATATATATATATATATATATATATATATATATATATATATATATATATATATATATATATATATATATATATATATATATATATATATATATATATATATATATATATATATATATATATATATATATATAAAAATATATATATATATATATATATATATGCTGCTAAATGTTACCACCACTCTAGGTAAACAAGTGCTGGCATTTCGTGGTGTAAGATTGCCCCTACTTATCAGGGCTAAAATTTGGTAGCGTTTTATAACTGAGGCGTTGGTAAGATCGGTACTCAGAATCCAGTGACAACTGATATTTATTATAAAATAGAACAAAAAAAAAGGAAAAACTTTGTAATTCTATAAGCCCTTCGAAATAGCTCTCTTCAGGGTTGGCTAATCTTGTTATGTGGATGTTTGTTCTTCTGGTCCATAGATGATCCACCGAAAAAGGGGATTACTCTTAATTGAATATATCTAGACATAAAGGACTTGAAATTCTTAGTTTGACAATATTATTCGCTTTTTTCCTAACCTATCTGTATAAAAATTGAGGCCACCTTTGTGTAAACAGTCGGTACGGGGTTAACGAAATGAAAGAATGACTAAAAAGGGAATAGGGTTCTCATCCGTATACACGTCAGAAGAATCCACAGGGGGGTAAGTAATGAGTAGAAAGCTATCTTATAGTCCCACGAGTACACCATATATGGGCATAGAGTCCCTAGGGAGAACACCTGTGCTGTCAGTCCGACGGGGCACCATATATGGGCATGGAATCCCCAGGGAGAACACGTTTCCGAGAAATTGGTGTTCGTCCAGGAGAATTGTTTCCGGGCGAAGTTTATTAATGTCTTTGGAGTTCGTCCAGGAGAATTGTTTCCGGGTGAAGTTTATTAATGTCTTTGGTGCTCGTCCAGGAGAGTTGTTTCCGGGTGAAGTTTATTATTGTCTGACGGATGATGTCAAGGTTCATTGATTTGTCACGAAAGGGGAATTAATTTGTTGTTTCTAAGGGGAATTATTGATCTACGAAAGGGGAATTAATTTGTTGTTTCTAAGGGGAATTATTGATTCACAAAAAGTGAATTAAATTGTTGTTTTTATGAGGAATGATTCAATAAAAAAAATGTAATTAATTTTTTGTTTCCAAGGGGAAGGTGAGGAAGAGATATGTTGATCTATAACTCTGGAGGGACAATGGATTTCTAAGAAATTTGTTTCGTAAACTAACCTAATCTCATGAACCGATGAAAGGACTCCATATATTGGCATAGAGTCCCTCGGGAGAAGATGATTTCTGATAAATTGACTGCGTAATTGAAGGGAGAAAGTCCTCTAGAAATTGATTACATAAACGCTAGAAACCTATAAGGGGCTTGTGACGGGAATCCATTAATGGGCATAGAATGACGTAATCGATTAGGACAAATGGATTTCTGAGAAATTGATTACATAATCGGTAGAACCCTATCAGGAGGTTGTGACTGGGGTCCATATATGGACATAGAAGGACGTAATCGACTAGGACAAATGGATTTCTGAGAAATTGATTACATAATCGGTAGAACCCTATCAGGAGGTCATGACGGGACTCCATATATGGTCATAGAATGACGTAATCGACTAGGAGAGTTGGAATATTTCAGTACTGGTTTGTCGTGGTATACCATGTCACAGTTACATTGTCTTGATTTTTCAAAGTTCATTTTCAATTTATTTCGTTGAAATGCAAGAGTTGGAACATTTCAGTAGTGTTTTGTCGTGGATTACCTTGTCACAGTTACATTCTCTTGATTTTTCAAAGTTCATTTTGAATTTCTTTTATTGAAATGCAAGAGTTGGAATATTTCAGTAGTGTTTCGTTATGGTTTACTTTGTCAGAATTACATTCTATTAGTTTTTCACAGTTAATATTTAAGTTTTTTTATTGAAATACAAGAGTCTGAATATTCTAGTAGTGTGTTGCTGAGGCTTACCATGTAGTAGGTACATTCTCTCGATTTTTCTCAGTTCATTTCGAAAATGTTTAGTTAAAATGCACGAGCGTGATTATTTCACTAGTGCCTTTTCGTTGTTTTACCATTTCACAGTTACATTCTATTGATTTTTAAAAGTTCGTTTTCGATTTCTTTCATTGAAATGCAAGAGTTGGAATATTTCAGTAGTCTTTTGTTGTGGTTTTCCTTGTCACAGTTAATTTATTTTTATTTTTAAAAGTTTATTCTGAATTTCTTTCAATGAAATGCTAGAGTTGGAAGATTTCTGTAGCGTTTTGTAGTGGATTACCATCTAAGAGTGATATTCTATTTATATTTTAAAGTTCATTTTGTATTTCGTTTATTGAATTGCATAACTTGGAATATTTTAGTAGTGTTTTGTCGTGTTTTACCTTGTCAAAGTTACATTCTCTTGATTTTTCAAAGTTTATTTAGAATTTCTTTCGTTGAAATGCAAGAGTTGGAATATATCACTAGTGTTTCGTCGTGGTTTACCTTGTCTCAGTTACATTCTCTTGATTTTTCAAATATTCATTTGAATTTCTTTCGTTGAAATGCAGGAGTTGGATTATTTCAGTAGTGTTTTGCTGTGCTTTACCATTTCAAAGTTACCTCCTCTTCATTCTTCGAATTCATTTTGTATTTCTTTCATTAAAATTTGAGAGTTGGAATATTTCAGTAGTGTTTTGTCGTTGTTTACCTTGTCAGAGTGACATTCTCATTACTTTTCAAAGTTCATTTCGAATTTCTTTCATTGAAATGCAAGAGTTGGAATATGTCAGTAGTGTTTTGTCGTGGTTTACCTTGTCACAGTTACATTCTCTGGATTTTTCAGTTCATTTGAATTTCGTTCATTGAAATGCAAGAGTTGGATTATTTCAGTAGTGTTTTGTCAGGGTTTACCTTGTCACAGTTACATTCTCTTAATTTTTCAAAGTTCATTTTGGATTTCTTTCGTTGAAATGCGAGAGTTGGAATATTTCAGTAGTGTTTTGTCGTGGTTTACCTTGTCACAGTTACATTCCCTTGATTTTTCAAAGTTCATTTTGAATTTCTTTCATGAAATGCAAGAGTTAGAATATTTCAGTAGTGTTTTCTCGTGGTTTACCTTGTCACATTTACATTCTCTTAATTTTCCAAAGTTCATTTTGGATTTCTTTCGTTGAAATGCAAGAGTTCGAATATTTCAGTAGTGTTTTGATGTGGTTTACCTTAGCACAGTTACATTCTCTTAATTTTTCAAAGTTCATTTTGGATTTCTTTCGTTGAAATGCAAGAGTTGGAATATTTCAGTAGTGTTTTGTTGTGGTTTACCTTTTCACAGTTACATTTTCTTGATTTTTCAAAGTTCATTTTGAATTTCTTTCACTGAAATGCAAGAGTTGGAATATGTCAGTAGTGTTTTGTCATGGTTTTCCATGTCTCAGTTACATTCTCTTGATTTTTCAAAGTTCATTTTGAATTTCTATCTGTGAAATGCAAGAGTTGGAATATTTCAGTAGTGTTTTGTTGTGGTTTACCTTTTCACAGTTACATTCTTTTAATTTTTCAAAGTTCATTTTGAATTTCTATCATTGAAATGCAAGAGCTGGAATATTTCAGTAGTGTTTTGTGATGGTTTTCCATGTCACAGTTACATTTTCTTGATTTTTCAAAGTTCATTTTGAATTTCTTTTGTTGAAATGCAAGAGTTGGAATATTTCAGTAGGTTTTTTGTCGCGGTTTACCTTATCAGAGTTACATTCTCTTAATTTTTCAAAATTCATTTTGAATTTTTTTCATTAAAATGCAAGAGTTGGAATATTTCAGTAGTGTCTTGTAGTGGTTTACCTTGTCAGAGTTACATTCTCTTGATTTTTAAAAGATCATTTTGGATTTCTTTCGTTGAAATGCGAGAGTTGGAATATTTCAGTAGTGTTTTGTTGTGGTTTACCTTGTCAGAGTTACATTCTCATGATTCTTTAAAGTTCATTTGGAATTTCTCTCGTTAAAATGCAAGAGTTGGGATATTTTAGTAGTGCGTTTTTAGGGTTTACCTTGACAGAGTTACATTCTCTTAATTTTTCAAAGTTCATTCTGAATTTCATTCTTTGAAAAGAAAGGGTTGGAATATTTCCGTAGTGGTTTGTTGTGGTTTACCTTGTCAAAGTTACATTTTCTCGATTTTTCAAAGTTCATTTTAAATTTCTTTCATTGAAATACAAGAGTTGAATTATTTCAGTAGTGTTTTGTCGTGGTTTACCATTTCACAGTTACATTCTATTGATTTTTAAAAGTTCGTTTTCGATTTCTTTCATTGAAATGCAAGAGTTGGAATATTTCAGTAGTGTTTTGTTATGGTTTACTTTGTCACAGTTACATTCTCTTGATTTTTTCAAAGTTCATTTTGAATTTCTTTCACTGAAATGCAACAGCTGGATTATTTCAGTAGTGCTTTGTTGGGGTTTACCTTGTCACAGTTACATTCTCTTGATTTTTTAAAGTTCATTTTGAATTTCTTTCGTTGAAATGCACATGTTGGATTATTTCAGTAGTGTTTTGTCGTCGTTTAACTTGTCACAGTTACATTCTCTTAATTTTTCAAAGTTTATTTAGAATTTCTTTCGTTGAAATGCAAGAGTTGGAATATGTCAGTAGTGTTTTGTCGTGGTTTACCTTGTCTCAGTTACATTCTCTTGATTTTTCAAATATTCATTTGAATTTCTTTCATTGAAATGCAAGAGTTGGATTATTTCAGTAGTGTTTTGTTGTGCTTTACCTTGTCACAGTTACATTCTCTTAATTATTCAAAGTTCATTTTGAATCTCTTTCGTTGAAATGCGAGAGCTGGAATATTTAACTTTGGTTTTGTCTTTGTTTAACTTCTTACAGTTACATTATATTGATTTTTAAAAGTTCATTTCGAATTTCTTTCATTGAAATGCAAGAGTTGGAATATGTTAATAGTGTTGTGTCGTGGTTTACCTTATCACAGTTACATTCTCTTGATTTTTCAAAGTTCATTTTAATTTCGTTAATTTAAATGCAAGAGTTGGATTATTTCCGTAGTGTTTTGTAAGGGTTTACCTTTTCACAGTTAAATTCTCTTAATTTTTCAAACTTCATTTTGTTTTTATTTCGTTGAAATGCTAGAGTTGGAGTATTTCAGTAGTGTTTTGTCGTGGTTTATCTTGTCACAGTTACATTCCCTTGATTTTTCAAAGTTCATTTTGAATTTCTTTCATTGAAATGCAAGAGTTGGAATATTTCAGTAGTGTTTTGTTGTGGTTTACCTTGTCACATTTACATTCTCTTAATTTTCCAAAGTTCATTTTGGATTTCTTTCGTTGAAATGCAAGAGTTCGAATATTTCAGTAGTGTTTTGATGTGGTTTACATTAGCACAGTTACATTCTCTTAATTTTTAATATTTCATTTTGAATTTCTATCGTTGAAATGCAAGAGTTGGAATATTTCAGTAGTGTTTTGTTGTGGTTTACCTTTTCACAGTTACATTTTCTTGATTTTTCAAAGTTCATTTTGAATTTCTTTCACTGAAATGCAAGAGTTGGAATATGTCAGTAGTGTTTTGTCATGGTTTTCCGTGTCTCAGTTACATTCTCTTGATTTTTCAAAGTTCATTTTGAATTTCTATCGTTGAAATGCAAGAGTTGGAATATTTCAGTAGTGTTTTGTTGTGGTTTACCTTTTCACAGTTACATTCTTTTAATTTTTCAAAGTTCATTTTGAATTTCTATCATTGAAATGCAAGAGCTGGAATATTTCAGTAGTGTTTTGTGATGGTTTTCCATGTCACAGTTACATTATCTTGATTTTTCAAAGTTCATTTTGAATTTCTTTCGTTGAAATGCGAGAGTTGGGATATTTCAGTAGTGTTTTGTTGTGGTTTACCTTATCAGAGTTACATTCTCTTAATTTTTCAAAGTTCATTTTGAATTTCTATCATTGAAATGCAAGAGTTGGAATATTTCAGTAGTGTCTTGTTGTGGTTTACCTTGTCACAGTTACCTTCTCTTAATTTTTCAAAAGTTCATTTTGGATTTCTTTCCTTGAAATGCGAGAGTTGGAATATTTCTATGGCGCTTTGTTGTGCTTGACCTTGCCAGAGTTACATTCTCTTGATTTTTCAAAGTTCATTTGGGATTTCTATCATTGAAATGCGAAAGTTGGATTATTTCAGTATTGCATGTCATCGTTTACCTTTTCACTGTTACATTTTATTAATTTTTAAAAGTTCATTTAGAATTTCTTTCATTAAAATGCAAGAGTTTGAATATTTCAGTACTGTTTTGTTGTGTTTTACCTTGTCAACGTTACATTCTCGTGATTATTCAACGTTCGTTTTGGTTTTTTTTCGTTGTAGTGCGAGAGTTGAAAAATTTCAGTAATTGTTTGTTGCGGATTTAATAGTTACAGTTACATTCCCTGGATGTTTCTATCTTAAGGTCGTTTTTCTATCTTTGAAATGTTATATTTGTTACATTTAAGTAGTGTATTGTTGTGGTTTAAATTGTCATATTTACATTCTCTTAATTTTTCAAAGTTCATTTTGGATTTCTTTCGATGAAATGCAAGAGTTGGAATATTTCAATAGTGTTTTGTCGTGGTTTACCTTGTCACAGTTGCATTTTCTTGATTTTTCAAAGTTCATTTTGAATTTCTTTCGTTGAAATGCGAGAGTTGGAATATTTCAGTAGTGTTTTGTTGTGGTTTACCTTGACACAGTTACATTCTCTTGATTTTTCAAAGTTCATTTTGAATTTCTTTCGTTGAAATGCAAGAGTTGGAATATTTCAGTAGCGTTTTGTTGTGGTTTACCTTGTCACAGTTACATTATCTTAATTTTTTAAATTGAATTTTGGATTTCTTTCATTGAAATGCAAGAGTTGGAAAGTTTCAGTAGTGTTTTGTTGTGGTTTACCTTGTCACCGTCTGCATTCTCTTAATTTTTTAAAGTTCATTTTTAATTTCTTTCGTTGAAATGCGAGAGTTGGAATATTTAAGTAGTGTTTTGATGTGGTTTACCTTGTCACAGTTACGTTCTCTTGATTTTTCAAAGTTCATTTTGGTTTTCTTTCGTTGAAATGCAAGAGTTGGAATATTTCAGTAGTGTTTTGTTGTGGTTTACCTTGTCACATTTACATTCTCTTAATTTTTCAAAGTTCATTTTGAATTTCTATAATTGAATTGGAATATTTCAGTAGTGTTTTGTCATGGTTTACCTAGTCACAGTTATATTCTCTTAATTTTTTAAAGTTCATTTTAGATTTCTTTCGATGAAATCCAAGAGTTGGAATATTTCAGTAGTGTTTTGTTAAGGTTGACCATGTCACAGTTACATTCTCGTGATTTTTATAAGTTCATTTTTGAATTTCTTTCGTTGAAATGCAGGAGTTGGAAAATTTCAGTAGTGTTTTGTTATGGTTTAGCTTGTCACAGTTACATTCTCTTGATTTTTAAAAGTTCATTTTGGATTTCGTTCGTTGAAATGCAAGAGTTGGAAGATTTCAGTAGTGGTTTGTCGTGATTTACCTTTTCACATTTACATTTTATTGATTATTCAAAGTTAATTTTGAATTTCTTTCATTGAAATGTAGGAGTTGGAATATTTCACTAGTGTTTTGTCATGGTTTACCCTGTCACAGTTACTTTCTCTTTATTTTTCAAAGTTTATTTTGAATTTCTTTCGTTGAAATGCAAGAGTTGGAATATTTCAGTAGTGTTTTGTTGTGGTTTAACTTGTCACATTTACATTCTCTTAATTTTTCAAAGTTCATTTTGAATTTCTATCATTGAAATTGGAATATTTCAGTAGTGTTTTGTCGTGGTTTACCTTGTCACAGTTACATTCACTTGATTTTTCAAATTTCATTTTGAATTTCTTTCGTTGAAATGCAAGAGTTGGAATATTTCAGTAGTGTTTTGTTGCAGTTTACCTTGTCACAGTTACATTCTCTTAATTTTTCAAATTCCATTTCTAATTTCTTTCATTGATATGCAAGAGTTGGGATATTTCAGTAGTGTTTTGGAGTGGTTTTCCTTGTCACACTTACATTCTCGTAATTTTTTAAAGTTCATTTTGGATTTCTCTCGATGAAATGCAAGAGTTGGAATATTTCAGTAGTATTTTGTTGTGGTTTACCTTGTCACAGTTATATTCTCATGATTTTTCAAAGTTCTTTTTAAATTTCTTTCTTATAAATTCATGAGTTAGAATATTTCACTATTGTTTTATCGTGGTTTACCAAATCAACGTCTACAATCTTTGGATTTTTAAAGTTCATTTTTAATTTCCCTTGGTAGAACTCATGAGTTGCTTTATTTCAATAGTGTGGCTTCTTGCTTTACCTTGTCAACCTTACATTCTCACTATTTTTCAACTTTTGTATCGGATTTCTTTCGGTAAATTGCATGAGTTGGAATATTTCATTAATTTTTTGTATTGGTTTACCTTGTCACAGTTACATTCTCTTAATTTTTCAAAGTTCATTTTGAATTTCTTTCGCTGAAATGCGAGAGTTGGAATATTTCAGTAGTGTTTTGTCATGGTTTACCTTGCCACAGTTACATTCTCTTGAGTTTTCAAAGTTTATTTTGAATTTCTTTCCTTGAAATGCAAGAATTGGATTATTTCAGAAGTGTTTTGTCGTGGTTTAGCTTGTCACAGTTACATTCTCTTGATTTTTCAAAGTTCATTTGAATTTCTTTCATTGAAATGCAAGAGTTGGATTATTTCAGTAGTGTTTTAATGTGGTATACATTGTCACAGTTACATTCTCTTAATTTTTTCAAAGTTCATTTTGGTTTTCTTTCATTGAAATGCGAGAGTTGGAATATTTCAGTATTGTTTTGTCGTGGTTTACCTTCTCACAGTCACATTCTCTTGATTTTTCAAAGTTCATTTTGAATTTCTTTCATTGACAAAAAAGAGGGGGCTTATTTCAGTTGTGTTTTGTCATGGTTTCCCATGTGAGAGATACATTCTATTGATTGTTCAAAGTTCTTTTTGAGTTTATTTCGTTGAAATGCGAGAGTTAGAATATTTCAGCAGTGTTTTGTTGTTGTTTACCTTAACACAGTTACATTCTCTTAACTTTTCAAAGTTCATTTTGAATTTCTTTCGTTGAAATGCAAGAGTTGGAACATTTCAGTAGTGTTTTGTTTTGGTTTACCTTTTCACAGTTACATTTTTTTGATTTTTCAAAGTTCATTTTGAATTTCTTTCGGTGAAATGCAAGAGTTGGAATATTTCAGTAGTGTTTTGTTGTGGTTTACCTTGTCACAGTTACATTCTCTTGATTTTTCAAAGTTCATTTTGAATTTCTTTCATTGAAATGCAAGAATTGGAATATTTCACTAGTGTTTTGTCATGGTTTACCATGTCACAGTTACATTCTCTTGATTTATCAAAGTTCAATTTGAATTTCTTTCGTTGAAATTCAAGAGTTGGAATATTTCAGTAGTGTTTTGTGGTGGTTTACCTTGTCACAGTTATATTCTCTTAATCTTTCAAAGATCATTTTGGATTTCTTTCGTTGAAATGCAAGAGCTGGAATATTTCACTAGTGTTTTGTCGTTGTTTACGTAGTCACAGTTACATTCTCTTGATTTTTCAAAGTTCATTTTGGTTTTTCTTTCGTTGAAATGCAAGAGTTGGAATATTTTAGTAGTGTTTTTTTGCGCTTTACATTGTCACTCTTACATTCTCTTTGAATGTCTCTTTTCAAAATTCATTTTGGATTTCTTTCATTTAAATGCAAGAGTCGGAATATTTCAGTAGTGTTTTGTTGTGGTTTAACTTGTCACAGTTAAATTCTCGTGATTTTTCAAAGTTCATTTTGAATTTCTTTATTAAGAGTGTTTTGAAATGTTTTACCTTGTCACAGTTATATTCTCTTAATTTTTCAAAGTTCATTTTGAATTTCTTTCGTTGAAATGCAAGAGTTGGAATATTTCAGTAGTGTTATATTGTGGTTTACCTTATCACAGTTACATTTTCTTGATTTTTAAAGTTCATTTTGAATTTATTTCGTTAAAATGCATGAGTTGGAATATTTCAGTAGTGTTTTGTTGTAGTTTACCTTGTCACAGTTACATTCTCTTGATTTTTCAAAGTTCATTTTGGTTTTTCTTTCGTTGAAATGCAAGAGTTGGAATATTTCAGTAGTGTTTTGTTGTGGTTTACCTTGTCACAGTTACATTCTCGTAATTTTTTAAAGTTCATAAATTATTTAAAGTACGTACGCGCGCGTACGTAGGCTGACCTAACCTAACTTAACATAACCTAACCTAACTTTATCTAGCCTAACCTAACCTAACCTAACAAAAATCAAGAAAATGTAACTGTGTCAAGGTAAAGCACTACAAAACACATTTCAACGAAAGAGATCTAAAATGAACTTTTGAAAATCATGAGAATGTATCCGTGACAAGGTAAACCATGACAAAACATTACTGAAATATTCCAACTCTTGCATTTCAACGAAAAGAAATTCAAAATGAAACTTTGAAAAATCAAGACATTGTAACTTTTATACTGTAAATCACGACAGAAAAATACATACATGAAGAAAACATTTCACTACCTCGATAGAAAATCAAAATATAATATGAAAAGTCTATGAATTGTATATTCTGCTACTTTAATCACGACAAATAGCTAGAGAAATATTCCAACTCTTGCCTTCCACCAATAGATAATCCAATCGAATATAGAAATATCAATAGAATGTAACTGTGAAAAGGTAAACCAAAACAAAACACTAATTAAGATTAATTTACATTAAGAGAATGTAACTGTGACAAGGTAAACCACAACAAAACACTACTGAAATATTCCAACTCTTGCATTTCACCTAAAGAAAAACAAAGTGAACTTTGAAAAATCAAGAGAATGTAACTGTTACAATGTCAACCACTAAAAAACACTACTGAAATTTTCCAATTCTTGCATTTCAATGAAAGAAATTCTATATTAACTTTGAAAAATCAAGAGAATTTAACTGTGACAAGGTAAACCACAACAAAACACTACTGAAATATTTCAACTCTTTCATTTCAATGAAAGAAAATCAAATAGAACTTTGAAAAATCAAGAAATTTGTAACTGTGACATGGTAAACCACGACAAAACACTATTGAAATATTCCAACTCTTGCATTTAATCGAAAGAAATTCAAAATGAACTTTGAAAAATCAAGAGAATGTAACTGTTAAATGTAATACCACGACAAAACACTACTGAAATATACTAACTCTTGCATTTCAATGATAGAAATTCAAAATGAACTTTGAAAAATTAAGAGAATGTAACTGTGACAAGGTAAACCGCAACAAAACACTACTGAAATATTCCAACTCTCGCATTTCAACGAAAGAAATTCCAAATGAACTTTGAAAAATCCAGAGAATGTAACTGTGACAAGCTAAACTACGACAAAACACTACTGAAATAATCCAAGTCTTGCATTTCAATGAAAGAAATTCGAAATGAACTTTGAAAAATCAAGAGAAAGTAACTGTGACAAGGTAAACCACGAGACACTACTGAAATATTCCAACTCTCGCATTTCAGCGAAAGAAATTCAAAATGAACTTTGAAAAATTAAGATAATGTAACTGTGACAAGGTAAAGCACAACAAAACACTACTGAAATAATCCAACTCTTGCATTTCAATTAAATAAATTCAAATGAACTTTGAAAAATCGAAAGAATGTAACTGAGACAAGGTAAACCACGACAAAACACTACTGACATCTTCTAACTCTTGCATTTCAATGAAAGAAATTCGAAATGAACTTTGAAAAATCAAGATAATGTAACTGTGACAAGGTAAACCACGACAAAACACTACTGAAATATTCCAACTCTTGCATTTCAAGGAAAGAAATTCAAAATGAACTTTGAAAAATCAAGAAAATTTAAATGCGACAATGTAAACCACGTCAAAACACTACTGAAATATTCCAACTCTTTCATTTCAACTAAATAAATTCAAAATGAACTTTTAAAAATCAAGAAAATGAAAGTGTGAAAGGGTAAACCACGAGAAAACACTCCTGAAATATTCCAACTCTTGCATTTCAACGAAAGAAATCGAAAATGAACTTTGCAAAATCAAGAGAATGTAACTGTGAAATGGTAAACCACGACAAACCCCTACTGATATATTCCAACTGTCCTAGTCGATTACGTCATTCTATGCCCATATAAGGACTCCCGTCATGACCTCCTGATAGTGTTCTACCGATTATGTAATCAATTTATCAGAAATCCAACTGTCCTAGTCGATTACGTCATTCTATGCCCATATATGGAGTCCCGTCATGACCTTCTGATAGGGTTCTACCGATTATGTAATCAATTTCTCAGAAATCCATTTGTCCTAGTTGATTACTTCATTCCATGTCCATATATGGACCCCCGTCACGACCTCCTGATAGGGTTCTACCGATTATGTAATCAATTTCTCAGAAATCCATTTGTCCTAATCGATTACGTCATTCTATGCCCATAAATGGATTCCCGTCACGAGCTCCTGATAGGGTTCTACCGATTATGTAATCAATTTCTCGGGAATTCTCTCCCTTCGATTACGCAATCAATTTTTCGGAAATCCTCTCCCCTCGAGGGATTCTATGCCCATATAGGGATTCATTTCTCGGAAATCTATTTTCCCTCTCGAGTCCTAGATCAATATATCTCTTCCCCACCTTCCCCTTAGAAACAACAAATTAATTGCCCTTTCTTGAATCAATAATTCACCTTAGAAACAACAAATTAATTCCCCCTTCGTGAATCAATAATTCCCCTTAGAAACAACAAATTAATTCCCCTTTCGTAGATCAATAATTCCCCTTAGAAACAACAAATTAATTCCCCTTTCGTGATAAATCAATCAACCTTTACATCATCCGTCAGACAATAATAAACTTCACCCGGAAACAATTCTCCTGGACGAGCACCAAAGACATTAATAAACTTCACCCGGAAACAATTCTCCTGGACGAACTCCAAAGACATTAATAAACTTCGCCCGGAAACAATTCTCCTGGACGAACACCAATTTCTCGGAAACGTGTTCTCCCTGGGGATTCCATGCCCATATATGGTGCCCCGTCGGACTGACAGCACAGGTGTTCTCCCTAGGGGCTCTATGCCCATATATGGTGTACTCGTGGGACTATAAGATAGCTTTCTACTGTAATGTTGTTGTCCGATAATTCCAATTTTCTGGGTGTATGATCTTTATAAACGCCAGGCTAAGTTACACGGAACACTAGGCTGAAAAAGTGAAGCACAAAAGACTCTCCTAAAGTCGACTTCTTGGTTACAGTTTCCACCCTCTTTAAACCTTCGGTTATTCGAAGCTTCTTCTACAAGTTTAAATTTCTGGGAATAAATTAATCTTAGCTTATTTTAACCTTTAAAATTCTGTATTTTGTCTAAATGGCTCAAGCCTTGGCTAAGTGAAATATACTAACTGAACTATAAACCCAAATCACCAAAATATAATAAATTTCTTGAGTCCTAAGGTATTTGCGCGCGTGTTTTTCTGTTGCTAATCTGTTTTAGTTAGATGTTCCATCCCATAATTAATAAACCCTTTATAAGTCTATTTACAACCCTCAAATGGGAATTTCTGCTCTGAATTCCATTTCAGTTTAAATATCTCAAATGTAAGTATTAAATCTATTAACTCAACTCAGCATAAGACCTGAGTTTAGCCCAGGCGACAGAAATCTCTTTGAAGCTTATTATCTTATTTCAGTGGTTCTCAAAGAAAATTTATGGAGGCGAGTAGTAGCTTTTTATCCTAGTTAAAAATAACTTCACTCTCTCATATTCCTTGGTTCCGAGGCAAAACTCCCTCGATTTGTCTCTCAACCGTACTTTTTATTCATTTTGCTGCTTGATCCGTTTAGCCACCTTCCCCTGCTCTTTTAGCCAATCAACAAATTTTTGTAAAAAATAGTTTTTTTTCAGTATTTCAAGGCCTTGCGTTCCTATTTGTTTTATACCAAACTGGTCTAAATTAGGTCTTCAAATATTTATCACGAATTCAAAAGTCGTTCGATACTTGGAACAAAGAAACGTCACTACAAGATTTATGACTAGTTACGCAAGGCGAATTTATTTTCAAATTCAAGCTAATTTGAAATTGTCGCTTTGTTTCAGTAGGGAGCCAGATACTACTCGTGACAGTACATAATTTATTCATGGATTATTGATCCACGAAGGGGGACTAGATTTCTGAGAAATTGATTTGCACAATCGGAGGGGAATTCTATCATGAGGGGATTTCATTTTTAAATATGGCTTCTCAGGTCTTTAGGTCTGAGAGATAAATTAATATTCTATTTTTAAATATGGCTTCTCAGGTCTTTAGGTCTGAGAGATAAATTAATATTCTTTCGAAGCAATAATAGTGTAAGTAGGAACACCTTAGATACTTTTTCAGAAATTCAAGACAGATTATATATATTTTACGCGGGAAATGGTTTCCTGGGAATTTCAAATGTGACAGCGCAGGAATGCCAAAACAAAGGAACGCGCAGAAATTACTTTTAAGGTATTATTTGGGCGAAACAAATTAATCGGCATTTTAGGAATTTTTTGGGCGAAACAGTTTGAGACATTTTAGAAGATGATTTGGGGTGAAACTCTGTGGTCGTTATAATACAAAAGTGCCATTTGAAAAGTGTTGTGAGGTCCCCTACCCCAACCCCAAAGGGCCCCCTACCCCCGAGCCCCCAAAGGGTCCCCTCCCCCAGGGACCCCTCCCCTGGGCCCCCAAAGAGCCCCCTCCCCCAGGCCCCCAAAGGGCCCCCCAGGATCTCAAAGAGCCGCCTCCCCGGGCCCCCCTCCCCCAGGCCCCCAAAGAGCCCCCTCCCCGGGCCTCTCCACCCCATCTTTTTAATACTATTTTTTGCACACTTGAGACACAGAAGGGCCCCCCTCCACCCAACTTTTTGGCTCCCCCCGATTATATCTTTTCAGAGCAAGCTCTTTACGAAATGTCGCTCCTAAACCAGTTTTACAAATTGAAGTACTCATCCTTATAACCAACAACTTTACAATATGGCTTTTTGAATACCCCAACACCAAGCAATACTTTTCAAAGGCTTTATTATATTTTTCAGAACAAGTTCCTTTCTTAATATCCCTCTTAAACCTATTTTACAACTTGAAGTACTCATCCTTTTCATCCCACATACAAACAGAGAAAGACAGCCACTTTAGAAATACTAACCAACAATGAAAGACAGATAAGACATTCAAACCAAAAAAGACATACACTTCAGACAAACAAACAGACAAAGACAGACGCTTTAGACAAACAAACAAACAAAGGCAGACACTTCAGAAATACAAACCAACAAAGACAAACACTTCAGACATACAAACAGAGAAAGACAGGCACTTTAGACATACAAACCAACAAAAGACAGACACTTCACACATACAAACCAACAAAGACAAACACTGAAGACATATTGAATATATTTTACGCGGGAAATGGTTTCCTTGGAATTTCAAATGTGACAGCGCAGGGAGGCCAAAACAAAGGAGCACGCAAAAATTACTTTTAGGGGATTATTTGGGCGAAACAAATTAATCGGCATTTTAGGAATTTTTTGGGCGAAACAGTTTGAGACATTTTAGAAGATGATTTGGGGTGAAACTCTGTGGTCGTTATAATACACAAGTTTCATTTGAACAGTGTTGTAAGGTCCCCTACCCCAACCCCAAAGGGCCCCCTATCCCCAGGCCCCCAAAGAGCCCCCTCCCCCTGGGCCCCCAAAGAGCCCCCGGGCCCCCAAAGGGCGCCCTCCCCCCGGGCTCCCAAAGAGCCCCCCTCCCCCGGGCCCCCCCCATCTTTTTAATACTTTTTTTGTGCACTTGAGACACAGAAGGGCCCCCCTTCCCCCCCCCCCCCCAACTTTTTGGCTCCCCTCGAATATTTATTTTCAGAACAAGTTCTTTACGTAATGTCCCTTCTAAACCAATTTTACAACTTGAAGTACTCACTTGAAGTTACACTATTATGGCTTCGAAAGAATATTAATATTTATCTCTCAGACCTAAAGACCTGAGAAGCCATATTTAAAAATAGAATATCAATTTATCTCTCAGACCTAAAGACCTGAGAAGCCATACTTAAAAATGAAATCCCCTCATGATAGGATTCCCCTCCGATTATGCAAATCAATTTCTCAGAAATCCTATCCCCTCTTGTCCCATTCGATTATGCAAATCAATTTCTCAGAAATCTAGTCCCCCTTTGTGGATCAATAACCCATGAATAAATTATATACTGTCAAGAGTAGTACCTGGCTCCCTACTTATTTCTGATCTATCAGAGAAAGGGTATATCAAGTTTTACTAAAATTGAGTTACCAAATTACACAAAATTAAGGCCTCCTTACAATGAGAAGAATCATGACGGGAAATTCACGTTGAGGTAGCTAGTCTTCATTCGAGACACAACATCGAAATGGACCATTGAATGAAAAACCAGATGAATTGGAATGTTACCAGTTATCTGTCGGGTAATAGGCAAAATGAATTGACTGCGACTGTTCTAACAGAGCTAGTTCAAAAATCATAGCAGAAGTTAATGAAGCTGACTTCTTTGGCATCTTCGAAGACGTAACACCCCCTGCCAGCCATGAAGTGTTGAGCTGTAGGTTTACGGTACACTGATGGAGAGGGAGCCGCTAAAGAGCGTTTACTCGTCATTGTAGATTCTGAGTCAAAGAAAGGAGCCGATATAGCAGAAGAAATTCTACGAGTTTTGTGAAAGGCTCGTATCAATGTAGAAAAACTGACATTTCAATGCTACGATTTTGCAAGTAACATGTGTGGGCCCGTCGAAGGAACACAAGCTCTCATTTCCAAGAAGTTAGGAAGAAATATTCAATACCTCAGGTGCCTAGCCCACAGAGGGAGCATTGCCGTTGTTTTTGCAGGGATTTGCAATAGCGCTGGAAGTATCATTGAGCTTGCCGAGTTGTTCGCTCTAGCGAATTAGAACAGACGAGGGTTGCCTTTAGTTTACACAGCATTCACTTTTGCATAAACTATTTCAGTGACATTAGCTGACGGTGAACGAATATTTGGCAAGATGAAAATCGTCAAGAACAGATTGAGGTTACGTATGGGAAACGATCGACTTGACCATGCTTATGATGTCAGAAAAAGACCTGCTGGAAAAATTTGGCCTCAACCTACTTATAAAAAAGTGAAAAGTTGTAAAACCACGCAGCCTTAAAGTTTAGCTTATTTTCTTTGTGTTGATTTTGCTTTTATACCTGAGTTTTTCTCTACATTATTATATGACAATATTCCGTTACTAATAAACATTATTTAACACCTCAAAAACGAAATAACAAATATCGGTTGCCGTCGGCACCTGCCCAAATTCGTTGGCACAATTGGGACCCCCCCCCCCCAAAGTTAAAAGGCTAGTGACGCCCCTTCCTTGTACCCTACCACTTCGACTGCAGTTATCCTTGGTGTGATACTCAGCGACGGTTATTTATTTAGCCCACATGTTACGATCCTTGTAAGAAAGGGCAAGCGTGTACTGTGATCCTTGATCACACTGTGTCTATTGGGTTTTTCTGCAAAGCAATTACTGCTCGAGTACACGTGAAATGTACGCCCTTTGCTTGAATACGCATGCCCAGTTTGGGGCCCACAAGTGCATAACATCCAATACCTCAACGACGACATTGAAACAGTGCAAAAAAGAGCTTTAAAAATCATCCTAGGAACCAAGTATGTCATTTACGAATCCGTTCTCATAACTGTTGAAATCCCAACCTTTAAAGATTGCAGGCACCATCCAATGTGTAAGTTTAGACACTTAGTGTGATTGAGTGATAAACACCGTTCCCCACTGCCCCCTGCTTAAAAGCTTAAAAGGTGCTTAAAAGCACCTTGAATCTTTTAATGCGACACAAACTTTTCGAAGTTGAATCCTATACAGTGGTGGTTCTGGCTTCTCTTGCGCCTAGGTGAAAATCATAATTAGTGCCCCCCCCCTCCTATCTCCCAAAGATTTTCAGGCTAAATTTTAACAAAATTTTAATTTATTAAAACAATTTATCGTTTATTTAAATCTGACTTTTCTTACTTTATATAGGAAAAGATATGGGGACAATGAAAATTTCAAATTCAATTTGCTTATGCTTAGCGCTAACTGTATCCTCTACTTTATTGTAATAAAAATACAAATCAAAAAGCATTATAAATGTGAGATTTTTTACTTGAAATTTTGCGTCCCTAAAATTTCTGCGAACCGGGCAATTGCACCCTCTGTCCCCCACTAAAACCACATCTGATCCTACGTTACTGCATAAAAGCAGGAGCTTTACTAGCCAAAACGTTTTGTCTTTTTTTTTGGGGGGGGGGGGGGTAAATTTTATCGACTTATCGCTCATTTTTACTGACTTATTTTATTTCATCAATAATTAAATGATATCGGTTTATTTCATACGGTATAAACAGGATAAAAATTGTTTCCTATATTGGGGGTAGAGCTATATGGTAGTATATGGTGGTAACAGAGCTGCTTCTCTACTACTAATTAATCACCTATTACGCCACTTTGAACAAGGTCGAATATTAAGCGTTGGCTTATTCATATAAAGCGTTGGGGCTAAGCTTCTCGTGATTTTTTCTGATACTTTTTTCTTTTTTTTTTTTTTTCTATTTTTTTTTGTTTTTTTTTGCAGTGACCAGATTCAGCTTTATCATTTAATACAATGTCATCAACATGTTCTATTAGCTACCTACAAAAATAAAAAAAATGGCATCAAAGCGTATCCACAATGTATTCATGCTCTTGGACCTTGATACCAATCTTGTAATTGAGAGATTTCTTTGCTTTAGGATCGATTCAACTCTCTCAAGTGCTCAATTATAAGCAGGAGTGAATCTACAGCATTTGCATTGGGGGGGCGGGGGGGCAAGAGGGGTCAGGATCCGGATATTCAAGTAGCATGGTCTATATAATGGATTTTTCTCCACATTATTGGAGGAGCAATTGCCCCCCCCCCTTGCCCCTCCCAAACGACGCCCCTGCTTATAAGCTATAGTTTGCTTCATACCTCCAGTAAATAAGTCATCCAATACCTGCTGTTTATCAAATATTTTTCGAACTATGTCACTGTTGATGAAAGCATCTTCAACAGCAAGGTCTTAATCAATTTTCCATCTACTAAGTATAGCTTATTTGCCTTTCCAGTTTGGCTAGTATGTGTGCCTAAACAGATTATTGAACAGTAGAAATACTGCTGACATTATCACAAATTTAGGCCATCATTTTCATATATTTTTAGAGTATATCGGCAGTTTCTTTCTCTTTTTTTTTATTCAACAAGCTCTTAGTTAAAAGCCTCACTTATATTATGACATTACAGCCAACAAACATGAGAGTATCACAAATATTTCTTCGTGCGCACAGTCCGGAATACTTTCTGTGGCAATCGAAAATGCATCCCAGCTGATTAGAGAGGTGATAATCACTCCCTTGGCCTTGTGAAACGTTTAAGCTCAAAGAATTTAATATTTTTTTATTTTCCCGTGTTTTTTTTTCATTGTTCTTTGTTGTAATCAGTAAATCAAACGTAGAATATGACAGGCAAAAAGTGTTAAATTTGGTGAAAGTTTCCTTCACTGTCATCGGTCGCACCACGAAGGTGTATTTTTTGTTTATCCCGTGTTTTTAAAATGTTCACTAGGACCTTACCCCTTGTTAGTTCTGAATTGCTTCCCTTTCTAGGTCCCTTTTCAAGGGTTTGGTATATTTTTAAATATTTTCGTAGAATCATGCTCAAGTTTGCTGTTATCCGCTATGTCCGTAACAATGGCACTTTAAAAATGTCCATTCAACTTGCAATGCTTCTCAGCCCCCCGACTCACCAACTTGTTCTTATGATACAATTGACTTCTGTATCTTTTACCTTCTCGTGTTTTACAACAGAAGGGATGAACATGCTTGCAAATTAGCAGAGTAATTCCTTGCTTTCTAAGGGGGGCGAGGGGGGAGGTTTCCTTTTTGTATGCGTGCCTAATTAATACTTAGATCAAATCTATAAAAATTTGGCATTACCCGGCTTTTTCCCGTTCGGTGTTGACGTTTTTAAGATGTATCATGTTAGTGCCAGCAAGAGCAACTCACTACACACGCATGAATTTATTTCAGGGCAGTGATGTTTTCAGGTATGGGGAGATTCGCAAAAAAAAAAACACAAAAAATAGATATTTTAAGCCCAATTTGAGAAATTATAGGAACAATTTTGACATTCGCAATCATTTTGCTAGTCCGAGTGGAATTGTATAGACAGCCTTAACACTTGTTAATGAGGACTAAACGACATGAAACGTATATCTTATCTTTCTTTTGGCTGGAATGGACCCTAATTTAACGTTACAAGGAATTGATGCAGCAAACAGATTAACACAACCTACTTGATCGCTAAAATCCATTTCAGCTTGGGTTTATTTTGATGGAAAGTGGCATTGTGACACTAACGGTAGTGCTTATCGCGAATGCCAGCCCCTTTATTTTCACTAAAAGGGTCCTCAATTTTGAGGCTTCTAAGGAGTAAGTTTGTTCTTTTGTATTTCAAATCCATCATCAAACTGCCTTCATATTACACTTGTCGGCAGTCTCGCAGACAGTACCGACTAGTAGTTGCTACCGAATACTACGGAATCCCCAGTCATGTCTGACAAACAAAACCGATGTAATTATTGAACAGCACAAAGGTAACGATGGATTTTCTATAATTATTATCATCTATTTCCACTGATCCTATCGCTATTTATTATATTAGTCTTTTACCTAATTTAAAAATTGAGTCGGTAAAATCGCTGCATTTAAAGACTAAGGACAATGTTTTGGCAAGTTGAGATCATTTTTCTTTCACCGTGTTATCTATTTCATTTTTATTCTGCTTATTTATATAATTGAAATAGTGGGAAGATGTACTGGCCGCAGCAGGATACCGTGAAGACTGGAGACTCTTTGTCGATGCCCTAAGTGCCTCCGGAAGCAGTTGCCCCCCCTCCAATAATGTGGAGAAAAAATATTATACATCCCATGCCCTTTGACTATCCAGATATGGACCCTTCTTGCCCCACCCCCAATTAAAAATGCTGGATATTCGCTCCTGTCTGGAAGCGCAGGAGGATTTAAAATCTAAGGTAAGGTGTTCGTTACACATAAAAATTCACAGAATATAAAACCAGAAGTGGTATCTAAGCTGGCCATTTTCCATTTTTGTAAAAGAAAAAAAACTTTTTTTCGAACTTCGTAAAGAATGTTAGCAATTTATTTTTCTAAGCACGTTAGTTACCTGAAGACGGTATCCAGACATTGTCAGAGCTTGTCTGAACTCATTGACGTCTATCGTACCAGAATTGTCCCTGTCAAAGTTTTTAAAACAGTTCTGCCAGTCTGTTATGAACTTCCACAAGCTACAAAATTCTTCAAAATTGATGGTTCCTGGAAATAAATGAATAAATATAAGAGTTTCCCTATTAGTGTAATTATTTATCCTTGGAATATGCTTAGTTCCATTCTTTTGATTTTAAAAATTAACATTAGCCAATAATTTTGAACTTCATGAAAATAAAACAAAATGACTCTCGAGATTTCGCTTCAAAAAAGAAAAAGAAAACGCTTAGACAACATTTATTGCAATAAATATCTATCTATCTGTCTATCATGGGGAGATTTATATTATTTTGTATGCTCCGTCATACCATGCCAGCTTTGTCTAACGGTTAAATTGCAGGCTTCGAATACACATATAAGGCACCCAATCCAAATCTGCCATGTTCAAAATACTTCAAGTCATACAATTTTATCTGGAAGATTTTTAAAGCAGTGAGGTAGGAAGCAAGAATTTCCGTACCGTACTGCTTCCGATTCACGGCAGTTAACGTGACCTTAAAATCGAGCCCAAAATATAAGATGGCAAAATTCTGAAATAAAATTCTATCTTAAATAAAATTCTAAAACATTTATTTGAATAGAAAGTGATACACGAAGACGGAAGCAAAACATAAATTTTCGACTAGTAATTACAGAAATTCCTATGTTGATGTGATTTCTCAGAGCACAACAGAAAAAACGTCACAAAAAGTTCGGACCTAAGAAAGCATACACAGACAGCAAATAAGAAGGAAAAAGCTGTTCTTTGGTATTTAAATATTTTGCACAATAACCATTAAAATGACACAAATTTTAACAAATAACAAAATAGTGGTCATTCCTTACTAGTCAGGGACCAATCAATCAATCGGGGTTTATTTTAAAAAGAAAATGAAATAAAATAACATAAAAGACACTGCTCTGTCACACATTGGACGTTGAGACCCATAAATATAAATATTCATCACTATCATGCAGAACGACTCTCAAGAAATTCTAAACCTAACAGGCTTTAACGAGCTAAAGAAGGTTTGAGGAATTTATCAGGGGCAGAATTGATTGCTGAAAACGAAAATAGGCGGGCGCAACGAAAATTCTGTGTGCCACCTAATTTGGAGATATCACCTAATTTGCATAATCGACGACGTCATCAGCTATATTTTCTGTTTTTCGACCTAGATGAGAAGTTTGAACTTAGAATGTGAAACAGAACGAGGTACCGAGAGAGAGAGAGAGGAAAAAAAAACGATGAACACAATCAGATCTAGCTTCCTAACTGCACATTAGTAAACATACCTAAGTGGTGACACCAGAAACCAACTTTCCTGTACTTGCATTAGATTTATTTTCAAAGGGGGAGGAACAGAGCAATTAGGGCTGCACAGGAAGGTGACAACACCTTTCCAACTCCATTCCGTTAGTGGCGTCAAAACAGAAGCCACTTGGAATAAATTAAAGTGCACAGATATTAAATTCTAGCCTTGACAGAAGTACGTCCAAAATAAAAAAATTAGCTGCAGAAAAAGGGCTTTTGATGAAAAAAAAAGAATCTAAAGAAAATGACTACAAATTATGTATATGTTATACTTCTTCGGGCGAATTATCACGCTTTCCGGCACAAGCACACAAAACATCAAAAAATCGAGGAAGGCATTAACAGTTCTTGGTACACATTTTGTACACTCACAAAAGAATTGGGAATATCCAGACGGAAGCGCTAGAAACAACAGGAAAAACATCTTGTCCAGAAACTTGGACAGAAACTCAAGGGGCTTTTCAGACATGATCTTGCAATGAATGGGGCATTCCAGATTGCAAGCTGATAGTAAAAACGCTTACAATATTTGACAAACGCCCCCTCTGTAGGAGGCGACGCTTTCAGCTCCTTCTTACGAGGGTACAACTGTACTCGTAAATCAGTAAGGGAAAACTTATTAGGATCCCTTCCATAAGGGCTGATTATCAGCTTTCTTGACACATCTTGAAAGCAGAAAATACTGGCTTCCGTGAAAGTTTCATATCTCAACTTCTGCATTACACACTGAAACTCTATGTACAGACCGCTCTTCTTGGCGGACGCAAAGAATGTTCGTTTTCTTTTGGAAAAACAGTAACTCGTTGTGTCACACCCCGAAATGCAGTTAATGAACGCCAGGTAGTTCAACATTTGCTTCTCCGTTCTCTGGAACAAAAGACCAATGGGGACATAATAATTTGGAATTTTCACGAGGAGTTGAGGCACAACATTCTCCCCAGGAAAAAATATTAAGAAGACGAGGGAATTGGTCCTCTAGTATCACAACTACATCAGTATCATTAACACAAACAGTCACTCTTTCAAAGCCGTTTCGGAAGCAAAAGGCAACGTGCAGAACCATTCTGGTGTTTATATTATGTGTGCTACACAGAAATTCCTCGAAACTGATCGAATCAACATCATGACTTAAACATACAGCTCTCATCCTGTCTTCAAATCCTCCAAACAGCCGTACACGCAAGGTGTCGGTAGTACTTAAGCTGCTTATATGGTCAAATCCATTTGATTCCCATGTTTCATAAATTGTTTTCACCAAATTTGCTTTGCTCTTCGTATTTGCAACAATCTTTGTCCAGTTTCCGATTTTTGCGCTCATCGAGAAGGAGTAGACTGTCGAGCATCGGTCACGTAACTGGTGACACCCACTGCAGTCCTTCAGAGAGATATACTACCACCATTTGGATCAGTGTGACCAAACAGTCTTTCATACCTGTAACCCATGATATGAATTTCACTTGCTGTTTCAGGTATCCCTTTCAACACGGCTTTAAGCAACCGCATGGCATGGGTTTCGACTGGTTCATGTTCAGCTGGTGGCTTTTGGCAAGCCAGTGGTATGAAGTCGATAACAAAGGCTTCATACCCATATAAGCAACGTTCCTCTTCGAATTCCTCTTCGTCGACCAAATTTTCACTCCTAGATTAATAATTAGGAGGTACCCGAGTCATCAAACCATGGGCGTATGGATCATCTTCTCTAGGGGGAGGCAGCCGATTCTGTGATGAAGGGCGGGGGGCTGAAGTTATATTGGCAATTCACAAAAGCTTACATTGCCAGCAAGCTCTATCATACCTATGAAATCTTTATTAATAAGTAGTGACCAAAAATCATCAATCATCAATAAGCTTCAGCATCAATCAATCTTCATGGATTACAGCTAAATCTTTCAAAGACATTATGGATAATTGCTTCTTGTTTGACTATTATTCTGTCATTCCAGCTGAATATTTCCAGCTTTTTCAACCATCTACCTTTTATCAGTTGCTTTTTTTAGCCATCTACCTTTTTTCAACTGCTTTTTCAGCCATATTTAGTGTAAATTTGAATTTCTAGGGGGACATCTACCCCCTCTGTTCCCCCTTCCGTACGCCCATGCATAAAACCCCTTTAGTTCTCAGTTCTATAGATTATGACCAAACATTTGATTCAGCCAATAGAAGAGCTTTAACGAAGGTCCTTGCATGGCATACCAGATAAATACACTAAAGTGATTAGTACTATGCAAGTAACACTACTGTGGTCAAGGTAAGAAATAAGGTTAGTAGCTGATTTGACATTGAATTAGGAGTTAAGCAGGGTTGTTTTCTTTCCCTGTTTTATATGGATTTTAATAGACTTTATCCAAAAGAGTACAGCAAAGGCTATGGGAGAGCACGGAATAAAATGAGGAAATAAAACTATCCTAGATTTAGATTATGCTGAGAAATTTACCGTCTTAGACGAAAATGATGGCAAAATAAATGAAGGTTTTAAGGTTTTGAGAGTTCAGGGTACAAGAAGAGGTTTGAAAGTTAAAGTTAAGAAGACTAAGTCGCTAAGACTGGGAATAAGTGAAGGCAACGAGGTTATGTTAGTAAGCGAGAAAATCGATCAAATGACCAGCTTCAGTTAACTAAATAGTATTATTAGTAAAGACAGTGGGTGCAGTGAAAATGTTAAAAGTTGAATAGCCAAGGCCCAGGATTTTTGGTGCCACAGTGAGTTGTTAGAAGTAGTAGTAAAAATAATCTCCAAAATTACTAAAGACTTTTTTTTAAATTTTAAATGGGTTGAACAGTCACTACTTGTGTGGCAAATGCCAGTTAGACACCCCAAATCTTTAAAGTTTGAACTACAAACAAGACACCCAAAATCGTAAACCTAATAAAATCCAAATATTTTGAGCCCTCTCAAGTATTTCAAACAAAAACAGCACAGTAGCTTCTACCATAACTTGGTGATTGTACTGTGGCTTCTACCTTAAAGCAGTCTCTTGAGCTAATTTCCTTCAAACTTATGGCACAAGTACCATGTTTCATGATTTCATCTGTATATACCCCCCCCCCCAAAAAAAAACAACAACCTATATTCAGTCATGAGAAAGTAAACAAAAATAAATACTAAGCAAAGAGCTAGTTTAGACCGAAATAAACAGTATATAGTAATCATCAGAGCTGTATTGGTTGGCGACGTCTGCGAAATCATTTGATATTTTTCTTTTTTTTTTTAATTATCCATAGTCATTATCCAGAGGTTACTTTTTGAAGAAAACGTAAAAACCAGTAAAAAAAAGTTATATATATATATATATATATATATATATATATATATATATATATATATATATATATATATATATATATATATATATATATATATATATATATATATATACATATATACGACTTGGAAGGCTGGAATAGCAGAGAAATTTTTTTAATTTTTTATCGGAAGAATAAGCATTTTTCCAACGTGTCTACAAAACGACATGATAATATTCATGGCTGAAACATGAAGATTATCATTTATACTCCCTCCTGGTTAATGTTTTTAACATTTCTATCTTACCATTATTGTCTCTATCAAACATTCCTATCATAAGTCTAATAGTTTCCGGGTTAAATGGGGACATAGAGCCATTTAAAAGAGCAGCTCCAAGCTCATTAGCTGTGATGCTCCCACTTCTGTCCTTATCCACATTTTGGAAGAGGCCAGCCAGATATTCCCGCGATGGTAGGTTTGCTTGCATTATTCCAGCTATGAAATAAGTAACACTTCTGACGGTTAGACTTTTGACAATTAGAAATTAAACTGGCTATTTAAGATCAACAACAGACAGTATGACATAGCACACTCATGTTCAACTGATAAGATTATTGCTTATCTTAACTCCAACGCGTCATCCAAATAATAGTTACTCATTCTATCTGGTTTTGTTTGTTTTCTGGGTTTCTTCCTTTTTATTCTATGAATTGCTTCGCATGAGTAATCTCATTAAGGCTATTCTACTTGCGTTTTATTTTGGTATTTAGAAAGGTCTTTTTTTAGTATTTCTTATTAATAAAATGCTCAACAGTTTTAGAAAAAATTAAACAAAACAGCTTTAGAAAAAATGTTTTTTTTTACTTAATCGTCAAGTTTCCATCTAAGTTTTTTTTTCAGCAGAGTTTCTACCGCGGTTGTCGCTTGCAGATCTTGTATGTTAATAATGAAAACTCTCCTCCCTCCAAAAAAGGACCAATTTTAGGATTTTTCTTCTTGTCTTGAGTGTGAACCAAAATATGGATAGTTTTCATGAGTGCGTCAATTTAAATATTTAATGATGAATTATCAATTCATAATGAACACGACGCAATTCGGACGTAACTGTGTAAAAAAAAAAAAGGTTTTTTTTAGGATAACTTTCCAAAAACAAGTTTGGTATGGATGGAAGGAGTTTCCATTGGAAATCCTCATAAAACCTATTACCCCTGAAAAAAAGAGAAACAAACGAAAAAAAAAAATAAACGCTCGAGTTTTCCCAAATCAATTTTTTATTAAGTATGATGAATTATATATATTTGGGAAATATTTTTTTAACATTAATTTTTGAAGATATTAGGAATTACTTAGTCGTAGGCTACAATCAGTTTCTAGTCGAATTTACGGAGTACAAAATATTAGAAATGCAGCTGCACAAACAGGAGCAAAAATCCTGAGTAGTCACTATTGCCGCAATAGCACACTATTATACGTAACCATACAAACAAATGATAATATGCTATTAAAAAAGATTCTAATTCTAGCCTTTATCGTAGATCACAGGTTGGGCGCACAGCTCAGTTCCCGAGGCCTTGGCATAGAGGCATAAAAGTTTTTAAAACGAGGTAAATAATATACGCTGCATGAAACAGAATCACGCTTAAAGAAAAAACTATCACCACTCGATTCATCTTATTATCTTTAATACGCTAATATGAACGAGTTCGAAACATGAAAGATGTGTTGATGTTCATAATTTCGAAACTGATAAGATGTACTGAGTCAGTCTCACAGCAATCTATCTACCAGCACAAGCAGGGATTTCTACCAGAAAGCCGGACCTTAGGGCCTGACTGCCTTGAAGTCCTAAATTTTTCCAATTTCTAAGCATTTCTCCAGATTATCAAAGATTTTTATTTTTACCAATCCCTTCCCCGTAAAACTCCTGTGTACGTGCCTATGCGCAAGAGCTGCTGATAGACATGCGCTCGTACCTTTGAATATCGGAATAGTATAGACTAGAAAAAGGTAAAAGAATAAACAAATTTATTCCTCAGCTAAATCTTGAAAAAAATCAGAAATATTTCTCATATTCGACGAAGGCAATTGATAATCTTGACGGTTTTTCCTGTTAGATTTCTTCTTATTTCTATTTGACTTCTCTCCCATTGAAACATCTATTTCTTCAAAGTAAGAAATGTTCCAGAATTTCACTTGTCTATTATGAGACACAGAAGCAAGGTAGTGACCACACGTAGAGATATCGAGACGTTCAACAGGGTAAGATATGTGTCTATCCGACGCATCTTGATGACTCCCGATAACTCCAATAAAACGATGTGGAAATAGATGTAAAGCTCTAGAAAAAAAATTAAAAAAAGTTATAATAGCTAATAGAAAATCTTTAATAGAAAAGTCATATTCCCCTTAAAATTATTCTGAAAAATTAAATAGGTCTGTTAGATGACCTTACTAAAATGCTAACTGTATTATATTCAACTAATTTGGCTTTTATTTAGACATGTATTTTATACTTAGTACTAAGAGCAGAGGCAACAACAATTGTAAGGCCTAAGGGTGTCGGAGTATTGTTTCCAGAAGAGAAGACTGGAGGAGATTTCGCCTACTCCCCAGCGTCCATGCAGGTATGAATGGGCATATTCTTTAAACAAACTGATTGAAATTAAGTGTCAATCTCTATTTGCAATGCTTGCAATAAATATCGAATACATTTTACCTCCAACATCTTCATCCTCGTAGATTTTAATCTTTTTTTTATTCTCCCTCCAATTTGGAAAAAATATTAAAAAGTATTGTTATTAGAAAAACCGATACTTCACTTTCTTTTTTACCAAAGAAGCAGAATATGACTTTGAACTCCAATCGATCTATCACATCCTCTACTATGATATTAACATGATTTGCATACGCAAATCAAACATTACAAGTTGCAAGACATTGTCATTCCGTGGTTTTTATACACCAACAATACTAGCAATATCTAAGACTAGAAATGACAATTACAGAGCAGTTTAGTCGAATTCTTCCACCTTTCCATAATTTTGACCTACTTTTATATCGTTATTAATATTCCACTAACTGGAGAAACTATTCACTGGGCTTAGTTTTGCCTCCTTTATTCTTAAACAAGACAAAGAATATTTTTAGTATTATTAGAATTACCATGAAAAGTGCCCTGCAATCCAACTTAACACAGTATTTGCATTAATAACTATAGCCCCCAGGGGCGAATTTCCAGCAATTTTATTGGGGGGAGGGGGGCAAGAGGGGTTCATATCTGGATAATCGAAGGACATGGGATATATAATATTTTTGTCTTCACATTATTGGGGGGCAAATGCCCCCCCTTGCCATCCCCAAACGACGCCCCTGATAGCCCCCATCCCCAAAAACACAAAACAAAGAACAATATTTTACGAGAGTTTAATACAGAGAAGGAAGGACTGCGAGACCACTTAGTAGCCTTAACCCCAGCGACGCAATGAACAAATTACAAATTCTAAGGATCGCCACTTAAATTTTACAAGAGGGGTTTTAAATTATCCCATTGAATCTTCTCTATCCCAAAGCACTCAAATTAAAATTTTCATCTTCTTCCTTTTAAGTTCCAGGTTAATTTCTCACACGAAAGCAGTTTGCAATCTGGCTCAGTTGCCGACAGTAGAGATTAACATAATTCATTTGTAGATGATTTCTGATGGATCATTCTTTTGCATTATAATTTGTTCATGGGCCATTTTTTCTCTAGAAAGAGTGATAAGGCCACATCAAGGCTCTTGGTCAACACGGATTAAGGAATGACAGCTTTGTTTCCTTTAGTGAAATTGAACCATTGTCTGGACAGGCAATGATCTGGGGTCACAAGTGAATAAAATGAATAACAAAATACGAACTATCGGCTGAAACCTTAAGAGCTTCCCTCATAAGCAATAATAATACAGCTGTTATTCAAACCTTGAAAAGCAAAGACATCAACTCTGGCTTTAATCCAACAAGAGAGCAGAAAAATGAAGTAAAACAGGATACTTATGAATGTCTTAAGCTGGATTCAGAAAGCCTGTTAACAAATCTTTAGATGATCCTACTAAGAGACTCCAGAAACTCGAGTTCTCAGTTTCAAACTCGGAATCAAGCCTTAATATGGTGAAAATTATGCCTATATTACCAGCTTATACCAGCACACTAAACTCAACAGCCACCTGGAACAAAACGAGGGTAAGATTCAAATAATTGCGTTTAGTGTCCCTAAGACTGATGAACCGAACGTTCAAGAGTCACTCTCTTTCATTATGTGAAAAAAAAAAAAAAAAAAAAAAAAAAAAAAAAAAGTGTTGTTGTTATAAATGCTGGATTTATATCGGTTAGATAGCGACATACTGCAAACTATTGCGGACTTCGAAAGCAGAGAATTCAACAGATTACGCTGAAAAAATAAGAGGGACTTGAATTCTGATTTGTAAATCACTTTAGACCACAGGGCTTTTCCCCAAAAGTCTGGGTTTTATTGTACTTTTAGTTCTGACAACTTTTTTACGTAATTCAGTCTACTGTTAAGGCTGCTCTTGGTCAATTTTCTTTACTCGTTACCTGGAATGCTTTGCTTATCCTTACTAGGCTTATTGTCATGAAACTCTTTTCGTTTTTTTTTCTTCTTTTCTTTCTTTACTGCCTTATATTTTCAACTAATTTATTCTTTATAATTTATTGTTAAATATCCTATGCCTTTACTTCAGTTACAGTGTATATTTTTTTTTATATCTATACCATTTTTCCCTCAGCTTTTTTACATACACTTTTTAATCTGTTTCTTCTCACCTTTCAACATTATTACTATTATTTTCAGTATTTTATATCATTTATTTGTTTCTGTTTCTTCAAATAGATTTTGTTCAACTCTTTCCCATGTTTTGTTTCGGGCATTATCATTTTTCTTGTTCTGCACGTCGGTATTTGTTAGTATGCTATATGCATACCACTCAACAGCCTGATTTCAATTAGCCGAGGGCTGTCGTGTGATACACATGAGAAAATCAAGACGTGTGATTTGGCAACATTTAGAGCAAGACAGTTAGCATTAAACCATATCAACACTCTTTCAAGAGGAACTTTTAAATGTAAATATATCTCTGACTCTGTTCTACCATAAGTATCGAGGGTGCTGTCGTCAGTAAAAACAACAAGAGCAGCCAAAAAAGGTAAAAGCCAAACAGTTCTGGAAGGAGGTTCTATTTTTCTCTATATTCAAGAGGTTCGAAATATTTAACATTTTATAAGGGCTTCCACTTATTTTTCGAAGTTACCTCCCAGTGCCAAATACGGGTGAATGGGCACCCATTAAAAGTCAAGTTTTTCTTTATTTGCCCCCCCCCCCCCCGCTCCCAGTAAGTTGTGTAGAGAATAGAAAAGAAGTTTTTTGTTCAGAAATTCATTTTTATGCAATAACAAAGAGGAACGGACAATAAAGATCAAACGAAATAATACAAAACGAAAGAAACGTTTGAAATATCAGTGGAGGGAAAACTTTAAACACTTTAGTCAGAACATTAAAAGGATCCAAAACACAAACACAGCACTTGAATCCTATAATCAACACCTGTGATATTATTACCTTATAGCACCATCTTCACATGCTGTCGCAACAATATTCTCAGTTATAGGAATTAAAGCATTGATTGCATCAGGATGATCTCCAAAGGTATCACTATGATATCCATATTCATCTCTATTGAAAATAGATATCATTCCATTTCCACTTCCGGCTAGAACTTTGGATCCTTCGCGGACGAAAGCAACACTATTCATCTCCGATTCATATACTTCTGACTAAAGGAAAACATAGTAAGTACTGATTTCAAACGAAATATTGAAGAGGCATAACCTAAATACCGGGGCGGATCCAGGATTTTTTTTAGGGGGGGGCACAAAATAGGTTGATCCGAAAAAAAATTTTTAGGGGGGGGGGGCGCAAAATATGTTGATCCGATAAACTTGCGTTAGGAGCAAGTTTAATTAACGCAAACTTGAGTTAATTAAGTGAATTACACTACTTTGGACTACGCTAGGGGGTATCCCCCTCGCCCCCCTGGATCCGCCACTGCCTAAATATAAAGGGTTATAATGATATCACATTGCTGATTAACTCAGTTAGGTATAGTCGTTAATATTTATAAAATTTAGCCATTAGTAATTATTATTATACTGTCATTCTGAGCCCAAAAGACGTTCCTCAATTTATATCTTTTCCAATGCTGGAAGCAAACGGAAGTAAATCCAAAAATACAAAACCTGTAAACAATTCAGAAACTATGCAATATTACTACAAAAGCAGGTCTAAAAAATTGTTCATGGTTATTAGCCTTAAGTAAGTAGCAATCTTTATCACTAGCAATATAACCTCTAAATAAAAGAGGTCTGGAAACAATATGTAAATCGGAAGAATGTACTTTTATGCTGATTGTAAGCGCATAAAAAACGTTAGCGTAAGAACATATACACGAGAAGGAGAAAAACCCCTGAAAAGGGGTGGGACCTTAATAAAAGATACACCATCAAATTGAACATTTCTGAAAACTCTAGATCGGTGGATTCGATCCGTAATTTTCAAAAACATAAAATTTCATGAGATCAGGTATATATTTGTTGTTTTCACACAAGGAGATTTAAAGAATTTTGATACTCGGCAAATAAACGAATGGTTGTTTCTTCATATTAGAGTCTTGGCAGATACAGTGATGATAGCCCTAGTGTTGAAACTGTCCCTCAAAAACCAATTTTATAGTTAGGCTTCCCAGGCACATACGCTGTAATTTTCTCGAGTAAGATGTAAAAAACACGAACTATTAGAAAAATGTAGGAATTCTAAGAAATGTAATTTATTTAGAATTACAAATAATTCTAAATAAATTACAAATAAATGGCTTCAATTGAATAGAAGAACTAATAGTAATTAGTGAAAATACTAGTAAAACAGTAATCGTTCTTTTTTTTAAAGTAAAACTCTTGGTTTTTCTATACCGGTAAGGAATCACATTTTTGTACCACTAACTGTTTGAAATATGATCAGTCTAAAGGCAGCATGATCAGTCTGGTGTCCGGCGTTAAAAACACCAACTTTTAGAAAAATGTAGGAATTTGTACGTTTCAGGGGAGAGGCTATTTGGAGGAAGGTTAACTTCTTACCTCCAGGATATGAAATAGAAGAGGAGGACTTTGGAATGCTTGGAAATTTTTTTTTAAGGGGGTGGGGGAAGAGGATGAGGGTGTGATGATATTTCAGATAGAGAACCTCTTTTATAAAAACCCAAAAATGGAAAAGTATTGTGGAAAATATGAGAAACTAAAAGAAAAAGATATCGAGTTTTCAGACGGGGGTACAGAAATAGGATAACAAGGGGTTAACAACGGGGGTAACAAGAGATAATACTTAAATAGCTCCTTACATCTGCTACCAAGGTACTGAAAACTCCAAGACGTGAGACAGGGCGGAGATACAAAATTTTGATACTGATATTTTGGATGAATAAGCTAATAAATGAGATACTGATGTAGTATTAAACTTTCGTTCTGTGATTTAGATTATCCTTCTATACAGTATTATTTTCAACTGCAGAAGCTGCTGCCGAAATTTAGATTCGAATGGAAACTAATCGTTATTTCCACAATATCACAAGTAGTTATATACATACAGTGATTAATTTTTTTCTTTCATCGATTCTTCAAATTCCCTATACATTTTTACCAAAACAAACAGATGTCAGCTGTTCCATGAAATATGTTTTTAGTTTATTTACATTTAGTCTTTTTGCTTCAGGGAGAGGGGGTTGAAAATGTCTCCATGCTGCTTAACAATAAAATTGTGATCATCAGGGAATTAATTTGCTATGTGGCATGGGGGCAACTGCCCCCTACCGACCTCAGTTTGCCCCCCCAAGCTGAAATTTAGTTTCTGCAAAAAAATCTTGTTAAGACTAAGATGAGCCTGCATAATTCAAGTATCCAGAGAAACAGGTCAGTTTTCTTTAGTATATCTTTGCCTTTATGGTAATATTTGCATTATTTTTCAGTTTTCACTGCTATTTTCACTTGATTTGGGAAAATCTGCTCAAACTTTGCCCCCCCCCCCAGGATTTTCACAAAGTTATGCCACTGGTGTTCATGTCTCTTAAAGATTGTACTGTATGGAATACAAATAAATTAATTAATTAGTATACCTGTATTTTCATTTTTCGTTGCCGAAGGTTGAATGCAGTCAAAGTTCCTTCACCAGATGTGGCCAAAAGTGTACGCTCATCTTCATCAACAACAATACATGTGACAAACTCGTCCATATCTTTCCATTCACAGACAGCTTTAAATGACTTCTCTCGCACGTCCCACACTACAAGATTATTAGTTCATTATCAACCAGGTTTTGATTTCATTTTTAAGCTATGTTTAATCAAAATATCAGCAAATACAGGACACACTGATCGGCAAAATAAATCTGAATCCTCTAAATACCAAATACATGTTCGCTGCAACCCTGTCGGTGCAAGAATGATCACCATGACCATTATTGTTATGTATCCCAAGGGTAGATGAGTTGACTTGATATAGAAAGATTTCCAGTGGTGGGATCCACCAGTATTTTGAAGACTAGTTATTCAAACTTGAAACTTTACACTCAAGATATTTCACTAAAAAGAAAGAATTAAAAACAGAGCGATAACAAGATAGGAGATTCAAAAATGAAATGAAAATTAATAAGGGATCCAGTAAACATTTCTTAAATGTTCAGTTCCTTTTAATAAGTATTTTATAGTTTTTAGATTGCATCTCAATATAAAGGTGATATAATACTTCCAGACACATTCCAAGGTTAGAATTTCTTTGCAACTCAACGTCCGTTCAAATTAATCCCCTTGTAACGTAATCCCACAACATACACATTTAAGAAATCCATTTGACAATTCAAGATCCAAGAATCCTTTACGTGTTAATACGGTCCACGGGGGAGCCAATATATAAAACCCCTTCAGTATTAACCACCGATATTGGCCCAATTTGATCCAAATAGGCTATTCAACCATAGCAAATGGCAGTAGTTTATTGAGCCCTTACTTGCTAGGCCAAAAAAATTAAACCAAATATTTCAATGGCCCGTTTTCAAGATTAATCAATGATCCCTTAATCCCCCTGGTAAAAAGACACCAATAAAAAAAAACTTTCAGGGGAGGAGAGTTCCGAAAACAAATTCAGGTCGCAATTTCCATAAATTTTACATGGATTTCTTTGGACAATCCTTATTCTTAGAGGATGCCAATTTCCTCCCATCTTTCTGCAGATAGACGGATCTAAATAATCTTTTAATTTACGTTCGAAATATTTACACAATCACAAGGGATCCGATACACCCTCAGTACCCATTTTTCACATTAAATGGATTGAAACTGATTGGCTATCTTAAAATTTTGTTTGGTATGACTATTTATATTGGCAAGAGCTATTTTGGCCCTACAGTAATTTGAATGAATTGTCGTTTTGGCGGCACAAAATAGAAGGAATTGGTACTTTACTGTGATGCAATCTCTTCTCTTACTTAAAAAAGCATAAGAAATTTAAAGGTATATTCAAATGAGCCCTCTCCCAATATTCTGTGACCACTAGTTCGATATGATCATTCCTGGTGAAAAGAAACATAGAAAGAAAAAAACATGCCTTCTTGACCTCCTTTTTCGGACTACGCGCAAAATTCCATATTTTTGTGAATAGGACTTGAAACTCCTCTATTTGGTTCTCTGACATGCTGAATTTGATGGTATGATTTTCATCAAAATAAAAATTTCCTCATGGTTCAACAGAAAGCAATTATTTTACAGATTAAGATAGGACTCATTGATTAGGATAAGAGAAAAGACAAGTTAATATTTTATTCTCAAAAATTAATCACTAGCAAACACTGCCGAATGCGGACTTGTTGAAAAAAGAGTTCATGTAATATGTCTGATTTAGTCTCGTTGTAGTCCCTCATGAAACCATCCGATTTGGCCCTGCCATAAATTACCTAGGCCTTTTGTCTGGTTTGAGCATTAGGTTTATGAAAACCCTTGTTATTTCAGCACTGAAAGAAAAGCTGAATGAATCGTAAAAACTACTAGCTTGAGTAAAAGGCCAGTTTCATAACATAGCCACGGGTAGATTGCACATTTCTTTTCCCCAAACTTTTCTTCTTCTTTGTCCTACTTTGGAGTTATTTCATGCACTCCGAACGCAAACCAATTCAATCAGTGTTGCCTTGTTTCAGCAAGCATTTTCTCCAACTGCCGAAAAAGAACTGGAGCTTATCAAGGAGGCACACTTGTGCCTCTATAAAGAGGCGACCCACCACAATGTTAAGCGATTTCAGGTCCTAGAGGTCGCAGAGAGACGGCGGTAATTGCATTTTGTAGCCCAAGCTCAAACTAAGAAACTTGCAAAATTTCATCCTCCTCCGACTTTATCTTCATGGGGTAAACTGGGCCGGAAGTTTGGACCCTCCCACCACAGCCCCCCGTTAACGTTGTCCGATTGGGCTGAAATTTAGAGGTTAAGCTTTCCTAGGGCCCGGGAGCTTATCCTCGAAATTTCAGCTCAATCCGATCACTCCTTCCCTGTTTTCAAAAAACCAAATATAGCCACTTAAATTTCATCTCTTTTTTTTTTTGTTAGCCACGCCTACAGGCCACAGTTGGCCCCGGATCCGGTTGAATGAGGACTCATTCGAAGCAGAATTCGACCTGTTAGGGCCGTTTGATATTTTCAGACCGAAAAAATTATCCCCCGAATTTACATTTACGAAAAACCTCGTTTTCCTATATTAGCCCATGTTAATTTTTCCCTCCACAACCCCCCTTTAACGTTGTCTGATCGGGCTGAAATTTAGAGGATAAGCTTTCCTGGGGCCTGGGAGCTTATCGTCGAAATTTCAGCTCAATCTGATCACTCCTTCCCTGTTTTCCAAAAACCACATCTCAAGATTTTTGGGAATTTGCTTGCGTCGAAAATACCTTCTATTTGCTAAATAACAATTACTATTGTGTTTGTATAGTCCAGCGGCTAAGACTTCAGGCTTTCAAGCGGAAAACTCGGGTTCGATTCACCACCAGAGCAACTTTTTTATATACTTTGAAAAGAAACTCAGTTTCTTTTTTAAATTATTTGAAAAAAATTACGTTTTCTAAAGAGTTAAAGAGGCTGAGTTACAAGGTCGACCCTTAAAACGTACAGGGATTAGGAGGCACAGTTGGGGGGCTGTTAAAGAGGCTGAGTCACAAGTTCGAACCTTAAAACGTACAGGGATTAGGAGGCACCCTGTACGACGTGATTTGAGTATTCAGGAATTAAAAGCCTTAACACAAGAATGTTCAAGAGCGGGGGTTTGGGGGGCGGAAGCCCCCAACTTTAACTCCTGACACGATCAGCTAACAGTTAGTCAAGCAATAATAAGTAATAAACTGTACAAAAACGTGCAGAAATTATTTGAAAAAAACTACGTTTTCTAAAGAGTTAAAGAGGCTGAGTTACAAGGTCGAACCTTAAAACGTACAGGGATTAGGAGGCACAGTTGGGGGCTACCACCCCAAACCCCCCGCTTTCGCAGCCTTTAAATATAAAAAAATTTCTTTAAACTGAAAGTAAGGAGCGACATTAAAACTTAAAAGAACAGAAATTATTCCGTATATGAAAGAGGCTGTGCCCTCCTCAACGCCTCGCTCTTTACGCTAAAGTTTTTATTGTTTAAAAAAGAGTTGTGAGAAAGTCAAACTTTAGCGTAAAGAGCGAGGCGTTGAGGAGGGCACAGCCTCTTTCATATACGGAATAATTTCTGTTCTTTTTAAGTTTTAATGTCGCTCCTTACTTTCAGTTTAAAGAAATTTTTTTTATATTTAAAGGCTGCGAAAGCGGGGGTTTGGGGGTGGTAGCCCCCCAACTGTGCCTCCTAATCCCTGTACGTTTTAAGGTTCGACCTTGTAACTCAGCCTCTTTAACTCTTTAGAAAACGTAGTTTTTTTCAAATAATTTCCAAATAAGACAACGTATTTACATAAGACTTTAATCAGAGCCATTCTGTTTTATGGAGCAGTGGTAAGGGTCAATTTGACTCAGATAAAAAGCTATGTTCCGGTACCCCTTTAATAAGGGTACAAAAGCTAGCGTTCCGAATAATAACGCCAGCATACTATGGAACGGCTACGACAGCCATGGGGCTAATACTAGGACTTCTACTACTAGAAAATTTTTTAGAGGAAGAAGCGCTGAAAAGTACTGTTAGGCTGTAAACTAGTGGTCAATGGACAAACAAGCAGCAGATGCGAAAATGAGAAAAATAAGAGCCGTGTCGACATCTGTAACTCAATGATGCTCAACTGCATGGAGCTGTAAATTCCTAAGGACCATATCATGCCATACTTAAACCTGAGAGGCAGTCCCAAACTGCCAAAAGGGATAGGAACAAAATAGAACAGGAGATAGATCTGCTCCACAGCAGGAGTGAAAATAATTTGCTTTATCGATGGTTCGCGTTTTGATGTAAAATCAGGAACTGGAAAATCAATATATCAGAATACATTTAATCTGGATAAATAGATTCAAATTCATTTAATTCAAAAACAAGACATAGCTCTCGTGGGCAAAGCCCAAATGTGATGTCTCTTAGTCATAACTAGCAAAATAAAGTTGTCTGAGAAAACTTCGTCGGGACAAATAAACTAAAGGATGAAAACACTTGAGATTGAGAATAAAATTGTCTGATAAAACTTCGTCAGGATAAAATAAACTAAAGAATAAACACACTAGAGATAATTATAATATTTCAAAAAGCTTGGCAGAAAGCTTCTACTGTGGCTCATGGTGTTACAGTGGACTGGGGTCAGTTTCGGAACCTTCTCAGCCACTTCCCTGGGGGGACGAGATCTTATAGGGACAAGAGGTGGGGGAAGGAATGATTTGTAAGTGGGAAGTTGGGGGAGGGAGGAGCCAAATCTTTGGTATATTTTTCTCGGCGGGAAGAAATGGATTCAAGTTTAAATTCTTTGAGGTAAAAGGAGTAAGGTAGAGGAGAACCGCCATAATTGATTTGCAGAGATCTCTTCTGAACTCGTTCAATTTTATCAGTTTCATCCTGGGTAAGGGCAAAGAGCCAAACCGAACAAACGCATTCAACTAAGGGCCGGATGAAAGTGCAAAATTTTAGTTTCAGCTTGTCCTTAGGAACTCGAAATTTTTTCAGTGTTTTTAGCATTTGGATTGCACCGTTAGTTTTTTTTACAATTGTTTTTGTATTCTTCCGCCACGAGAGGTCAGAAGAAATCACCACACCAAGTAAAGTTATTTTATGACTTGTTAGCTCGGAAGCGATAGGAGGTTCTAAAGATGGTTTAGTATTCCGAAAAAAAGAAAATGTGGCCGAGCATTTGTCTTTACTCACGACCATGTTTAGTTCAGGTAACTTGGTCGATGAAACCAGCAGCATTGCTCTTCGAATCCTCAGATACGACTTCCATTAAGGAAAAGTCGTCAACTTATTTCCATCTGCCCTCCAGCTCAGCAGCAATTTCATTTATCATGAAAAGGAAGTCCAGCGGCCCGATCACAGTTCCTTGTGGAATTCCACAAAAAAAAAACTGGCAGAGAAGTGGAAAATTGGTCTTTATACTTTACAGTTTGCTCTCTATTTTTTAAGAAGCTCTTGATGATTTTAATAATAAAGCTGGGTATATTTTTTCCGCCATTTTTTCTAAAAGGATTTTGAGTCCAACAAGGTCAAATGCTTTTCTGAAATCAATTGCGATTAAATTTATCCATTTTCCAGGTTCATCCAGGTGTTTTAAAATAAAATAAATTAAATTAACGAGGTAATGAATTGTCGAACACTTAGGGCTACTACCAGATTGCTTTCGATCAGTTACTTCCAAAAGATATTTTGTCAGCCACGCGGCAACAAAGCTTTCGTATATTCTTCTAAAAACTGACGTAAGTGTGATCGGCCGGACACCAGAGAAATCATTAACTGCTCCTGTCTTTGGAATGGGGGTGATAAACCCTTTCTTCCATTTCTTTGGAGAATATCATGTTTTTGTTATATTATTGAAAATTACCTGAAGGGGAAATGATAATTCTTTAGCAAATGCTTTAATGAGAGCAACTGGAATGTCAAAAGGGGGAATGGAAGTTCGTTTTGACGACGAGAGTTTACGGATCATAATTGCTCACGAAATATCAACAATTAAATTATCATCTGCAGGAGTAATTAAATTTACCGGAGGATCCTCAGGTGGAAGAGGGGGGTAAGATTGCACAATTGAAGCAAAATGGCCATTTAAATCATTCGCAGTTTTCTCTAGAAGCTCCTCCTTCATGAAGTCAACTGGTTGAGAACTTTTACCTGTCATACTTTTTACTTTACTGAAGAACTGCGAAGGCTTGGACTTCAAAAGATGGTCAACTTCATTTTCATAGTAATTTGCTTGTGCCTCTTTGATTTTCCATTTTATTTGGTTTGCCAACTGTTTTGCTTGGTTCTCTGGACCTTTTCGTATAAGGTGCAATTTATGTTTTATCAGTCGCTTTATTTTTGAATTTAAATATGGTTTATCGCTAGAACAGAATTTAGTCTTAATTTCGGGAAAGCACTGGAGAAATTTTTAATTTACCTTATTATTGAATTCTTCCTAATTGGGAATCCAAGTCTTTAGCTGAAGAGACCGCGACCCAGTTTTCTCCCGTTATCCAGTCACTGAATTGCAGCAGATCATGGTCAGTGATCGGCCTTGAAGTAACTTCGGTTACTGAATATTTAATTTTTACTTTTTCCAAGGGGTTCCACTGTAGCATATAATGATATCTACAACCAAGTGGTGCTAGTTTACTTGGATTCTAGTAATATTCCGAAAGATTTGTCAGGATTACATCCAGAGAAGTACTACCCTTTGTTGTTGGGAAATCGACTAGAGTTTTAGGGTTAAGTGACCTGGCCAGCGATTTGCTATCCAGTTCGTTAGCATCTCCTAGCATTACTACTACAAAATATGGGTGAGTTCTCTGGACGTAATCTGTCGATTCCAGCAGCTTCTCCCAAAAAGTCTTTCTAGCCGCAGCGGGATGACCAGGTGAATAATAGAAAACGCACACTGCTACGGCAGAGAGCGGCCTAGGGAGTCGCGTAGGTTGGGCTTTGACCAAATCAATTTCATCATTATCTTCAAGAAAAGGTATCTTCGTGCACGAGGGTCATAATTCCTCCTACTTTTTTCCCAAGAGGATGGTCATCAGGCCGAAGTTTAATAAAAGAAGAAAAGTTAGAACCCTCAATAAATTAAGATCTTGTCGGTGGACCTCGGAAACACAGATAACGGAAGAGCCAAGCATTTGAGCCGTGGTCTGAAGTTCAGTAAATTTCTCTAGATTTAAACTTTCGGCGTTGCTGTACAGGAAGGAAGGAAATACGTAACGTTTGCCGTGAAACTCCCGGGAAAAAAGTTTGTTTTGGAATTTCTTGCCCTCTATCGCGACTGGAGCAGCAACAGGATTATTTAAACTGAAGTCACCAACATTTTTTCCTTCTGCAGGGAAAGGGGTAAAGGGGAGGGGGAATAGAATAGGGACGGGGCTGGTTGTTGATTGGCTGTTGATGAAAAGGGATAGGTGGAGGAGGCGGAGGGAGGGGGTCGAAGAGGCTTCTGAGATGTGTCATAGGAGGGCTGGTGTACTGAAAATGGGTGCTGGATTCCCCAGGAAGGTGGGCCTGTGTTTGAACCCAAGAGTGTCCCCTCTTTTCTACACCCCAAGAGGGTTTGTTTTGGATTTTCTGCTGTTCGCGTCGTCGAAGGTGGGCGTTTTTTTGATGAGCTTGGGTAAGTACGGTTAAAATACGCTAGTCTACAATTTTCATCTAAGCATCTAAAAAGAGGGCACATCTCTATATGATCAAGGACACATTCAATTCTACTACATCACTTAGAAAGGAAATTATAACATAGATGTAGGAATCGGCAGTGAATACCAAATTTACATGCTCCTTTTTCGAAAAATTTTCAGGGTGAGGTCGAACTGTATTTTGTTTACCGGAAATGATTAGTAATCATCTGGGAATATTTGCTGCGGTATTTGAGGCTGGTAATCACAATAAAACAGGCAGCTAGAACACTGATTCAAAAACAAGGCACAGGTAGAAACATGTGCATTTCACCTGACAACCAAGCATGCCTTAAGGCTCTTCAGAACATAAACAGTTGACTAAGAAGTAAACTGGAATTTTATGAAGCACTGGACAGTCTAGTATCCAAAGAAACCTGAATACCCTGATGTGGGTCTCCAGACACTCTGAGATTGAAGGTAATGAGACGGCAGATGAAGCAGCCAAGGATGGACCGCCATAATTGATTTGCAGTGATCTCTTCTGAACTCGTTCAATTTTATCGGTTTCATCCTGGGTAAGGGCAAAGTGCCAAACCGAACAAACGCATTCAACTAAGGGCCGGATGAAAGTGCAAAATATTAGTTTCAGCTTGTCCTTAGGAACTCGAAATTTTTTCAGTGTTTTTAGCATTTGGATTGCACCGTTATTTTTTTTTACAATTGTTTTTGTATTCTTCCGCCACGAGAGGTCAGAAGAAATCACCACACCAAGTAAAGTTATTTTATGACTTGTTAGCTCGGAAGCGATAAGAGGTTCGAAAGATGGTTTAGTATTCCGAAAAAAAAAGAAAATGTGACCGAGCATTTGTCTTTATTCACGACCATGTTTAGTTCAGCCGCCTCTGAGGTAACTTGGTCGATGAAACCAGCAGCATTGCTCTTCGAATCCTCAGATACGACTTCCATTAAGGAAAAGTCGTCAACTTATTTCCATCTGCCCTCCAGCTCAGCAGCAATTTCATTTATCATGAAAAGGAAGTCCAGCGGCCCGATCACAGTTCCTTGTGGAATTCCACAAAAAAACTGGCAGAGAAGTGGAAAATTGGTCTTTATACTTATACTATACAGTTTGCTCTCTTTTTGTTAAGAAGCTCTTAATGATTTTAATAATAAAGCTGGGTATATTTTTTCCGCCATTTTTTCTAAAAAGATTTTGTGTCCAACAAGGTCAAATACTTTTCTGAAATCAATTGCAATTAAATTTATCCATTTTCCAGGTTCATCCAGGTGTTTTAAAATAAAATCAATTAAATTAACGAGGTAATGAACTGTCGAACACTTAGGGATGCTACCAAATTGCTTTCGATCAGTTACTTTCAAAAGATATTTTGTCAGCCACGCGGCAACAAAGCTTTCGTATATTCTTCTAAAAACTGACGTAAGTGTGATCGGCCGGACACCAGAGAAATCATTAACTGCTCCTGTCTTTGGAATGGGGGTGATAAACCCTTTCTTCCATTTCTTTGGAGAATATCCTGTTTTTGTTATATTATGAAAATTACTTGAAGGGGAAATGATAATTCTTTAGCAAATGCTTTAATGGGAGCAACTGGAATGTCAGAAACCTGAATACCCTCTGAGACACTCTGAGATTGAAGGTAATGAGACGGCAGATGAAGCAGCCAAGGATGGAATATCGCTGACTGAACTTGGACTAGAACCTTTTATCCCCGTTTCTAAGAGCTACTTGAAACCAGCAGTAAAGAAGTGGCGCATTGCAAGATATTTCCGAATTGGCATAATAAGGTTGCATACAAATAAACGAAAGAATACTGCCAAAGTTTAATTTTGTAACAAGGAGACATCTAGTAGAGAAATGTCCAGCTAGGAGTAAGAACCGGATGGAGATTTAGCATGCATTGAATGCTCATCTGTAGGATATATTGAGGAAGAAATAGTTCGACCGCTGGCAAACTACAAGAGAAGAGTGGGGGGGGGGGTCAAATTTGCCAAGGCACCCCAGCCAATCATCAGTTTTCTGGGGGGGGGGGGGTAATGGGCCTCTGAGGCCTGAACGTCCGACCCAGAGTATATGGGTCTGCCTCACCATAAGATTAAAAGCAAGCCCTTATTTTACAAGAAAGTAGTGAGTTTTATATATATTTTTTTTTTTTAATAGACAAGCTAGTGAATATATTTCGTAAATATTATTTAATTTTCTTTGCTGTATTCCTCTTAGTGCATCCGATTTTTTATAAAGGACAGAAATAAGTCCTTATTATTATAACAATTCTACGCATGTCGACAATATCATTATAAGGAGATGTCTATGGTTTGGACCTTTTCCCCCCGATGTTTCACTTTCTATTTATAAAAGAGCCCAAATGTCTTAATTATCCAAGCAAAAAGTGCACTTACGTTTTATAAAGCCATCATCATCGCCAGAGGCAAACATGTTTTCATTTATAGACTTTATGCAATAAATAGATGACCTAAAAACAAGAAAAAATTTAATTTGAGTTAAGTTTCTGCCAAGCTCTTCAACTACGATATTGAATAAATAATACAAACGAAAAGTTTATAAGGAAACCAAACCAAATTTAATCTTCTACTGTAAAAAAAATGTTGCCACAAGTAGCTTACTCATATAATTTTCTTGGAACTTAAGAGATATTAAACTTTAAAATATCAATTGGCCTTCTCATAGAACAGCACTGGTATGTTTTACTTTACCATATTGAATTCATCATAAGCAAGACAGACTACTTGCCCTTTTCCGAAATAATACTTTTAATTCATCATAGAAATAAGAAAACCAAATCACATCGAGGCGATGTTAATAAATAATTAAAATGAATAATGAAGAGTTTATTTTAAATATACACATTTTATGTTTAAGACAATAATTATTCTAAATTCCTAAACGAAAAAAAGGAAAACAAAGTTTAATACTACAACCATGCAACATCAAAATGATGAATTCCCATTCAGAACACGATCTCGGTTGTATCAGTAGCTGTATCCTAGTAAAGAGAAAACTACGGTAAATGAAAATAAAAACAAGTTTTTAATGAGATTGTCTGATGAAAAGGAATTACGATTGCAAGCTGATTAAGAGATTATAACAGTAGAACGCTTAACAGTAGTACGCAGTAGAACGCTTGGTACGGTTAACAGTAGAAAGTGGTTACAAAAACAAATTGCCCAGATTTTTGAAAGAGCTCGAAACCCCTCGTTAATAGAGAATGTCAAAATTAAAAGTGGACCATTAACTAACCGGACCTAACCGTAAAAAACATTAACTACACCAGAGATTATCAGCCCCTGACTTTAAAACCCAAGAAAATCGTACTTTAGCTTGGGTGGCACTAATGTGTCCCCCTTTTTTCTCATTTTTTTTTTCTCTGGCGTAACAATAAGGAAAAATGCAAGCCTCACAGCCATCCAGCTTCCAAATCAAATAGTTGAAAGAACAGGTCTCATTCTTAATTTGGTTTTTTCTTTGACGATCTTTCTTCTTTCTAAGAATTTTCCTTGGGCCCCTACAAGCTGACTTTTAGGGTCTCAAACGTTTTTCCATTTTTTTTCTCTCTTTTTTCCTCGTCCATTTTTATTAATTTGTAGTACTGTATAAATGATTGACATATCTATTGATTAATAGGTCAATAATAAACTTGAGGTCTGTATACAGCTATAAGAGAAAAGTTGACCATGACTAAACAAAGCCTTCTACACCTACCACGACCAAACCACGACATCTACGGCGTTGTTTCCAATTTCATAAAGCCATTTCAACCAAATCGATATCAACTACCCATGTAGATTTTGGTTGAATTCGCTAATTTCATTTAGATCGAGCCATTTGTAGTAATGATCCTTTCCATACTTTCGTTTTTGGACTCCACCTTTGAACTCGTATTTTCTTTACAGTTTTTAGAATAGGAGAATTACAGTCCAACTTCAAATTTTCATGACACCCATGAATAAGGTCAGCCTACTATGGAGAGGGTAGGAGGAATATCTCACTAATTGTAAAAACAAATATCATAAAGAATACAAACTTTGACTTTTCCACAGAAACATTACACAATGTATCCTAAGACAGACTGTTCTGGGTTTAAAATTGGGATGACATACTCATAAAAAAATGAAAAGTTTAAAATGTCAACAAAAATAAAACAAGGAGTGAGGGGAAGAAAGAAGGAAAAAGAGACATGATTTGGAACTAAATAAAACAAATTGGAACTTTATGGGAGGGGTAAAGAATGGGAGGAGTAAGTGCTGCAGTGAGTTTTTAGTAGTAGTACTAGCACTAGTAGTAGTAGTAGCAGTAGTATTAGTAGTAGCAATAGTAAGCTGTAGTATAATAATCAGTGGGTTCAAGGGTCAATACCTTCGTCATGTTTAAGATAATTTCTGTTCATTCTAAGAGTCTATTTTTGTTTTCAAAAGAAAAAGCCTTTTTCTGTTCATTTTTTTTAAATTTACTAGATATATAAATGTTTTATTTATTGACAATGGACCCTGAACGATTTGAGCTGTCACCCCCAAAACCCCCACTTTTGACGCTAAGTCATTCAACTTTTTATTAAAACACGTCAGGAATTACAGAGATCTTTTAGCTGTACTTATTCTGAATAACAGAATATACTATAATATTTTTAAAGGCTTAGATAAATAAAACATTTCTAATTAACAATTCGATACATTCTAAAACGCTTTCGAGAGAGCTAAAGTTTTTTATAGCACAGAAAGTACGGGGTTGAGAGAGGCAGCAGTCTCCTCATATTTAAGATTTTTTTTCAATCAAAGTTTCAATGTTGCTTTTTTACTTCCACTTAATACTTGGTACTTGTGCCTCCTCAAACTAGATTCACTTGTCCATCATTCTGTTTCCATATTGAAAACGGTCCTCTAGAAATTCAAACGGAAAGTATTAAAACACATAAATAAAAAATATGGGGGAGAGATTGAGGTGGAATCTCATTCGGGTTTACTATAATTCGTCTTTGTTTTTAAAGTTTAAGATAGTTACTAAATATAACACTAAAATAACTAGTTTTCTTTTTTTTGGTTCGGTTGAGTGAAGTTTTCCCCCTCCCCACAAATTTGTAATCTTTTTTCCAAGTTATTTACAACACACCGCGCGGCAGTATTTTTGTGGCAACAGAATATTTAACAGTAACTTTTCAATAGTTTTAGTTCCGATTAGCTACTTCAGATTTTTTCGATAACATTTTGGCTACTCGCGATCCAAAATTATTGTTTTTTTTTACAGCGTGGCCGAAGCACTTTCTTGAGGCGTATATCATTTTTGTTACTCAGTAAACCGTTTCGTTAATTAGAATTCACGTTTGGAAACTTGTCCCCAGCCTTCATTTCTAGAGTTAACCTTTTTGGATAACACTAAGGAGGAAAGTATTTTTCCCGAAAAAACGTTTATCTTGGCACATATTTCTTTCTTTAGTGCCATATTTTGGGACACTCATCATCCAAGCCTTAAACACCCAAGTTTCAACCTTAAACGGATCCAATAGCTTATCACGCCTTTCTAAGCAGCAGAAAACCATGAACATTTGCTATTCCACTCTCTACGCCTCCTCTACAACTTCCATCCTTAGTTATAACCCTGCTCAATATGAAAACTTTGTCAACTTCTTCGACCCCTCATCATCCAGCTTTACGGAGCTCACGGGAATGTTTTCTATTCTAAAATACTTTATTTCATTTGCATTTATCTCAAGTCAGAGCTTTGCACTCCTGTTATTAAGACTACCATCAACAAAGTTAAGTGCACTGATAGACTCCGCTGTCCCCGAGTAACTGAGGTTGTCTGTATAATCGATACTGGATAATACTTTACTTTTGCATGGTAATCTACCGCATTAATTTCTTTTCGCCTCTAAAACGGTACAAAATTCGTCAGATTGATCCAAATGAAAATGACAGGATCCTGTCTCACAATAGGCTTTACTCGAAACGATCAGTGCACTTTGTTATTGCTAAAAATAGAAGACATTTAAATAGTTTTCTGACAACGGGATATTTTAAACGTAACTTTTCAATAATTTGAATCCCAATTGGCTACGTCGGAATTTTTCGATAGCATTTTGGCCACGTTCGATCCAAACTTTTTTTTTTGGCATGGCATGGCCGGAGCACTTTCTTTTGGTACAATCTTTTTTGTTGCTTGGCAAACACCCATCAAAATCACCCCAACGAAAAATATAAGGATAGAACCTTGTCTCACACCGGGTTTTACTCGAAACGACCAGTGCACTTCGTTATTGCGTAAAATAGATATCATTAAATAGTTGTTTGACAACGGCATTTAAATGGACAATCACTTTTGCATCAGAGAACCAAAATAAATGGGAATATTTAAAATGAATAAATGACTTACTCATGAGCTTCTTTTAGAATAGCCTTTGGCTTTGCGGTTGAGGAATCCACCAGAACAATCTTTTGTCCTCTGCAAGCTGAAATAAGGTAATTGCCTTCATCACTGAATTCAACACACCTCACAGATTTTTTCCCATGATTTTTCAGAGCATATAATAGCTGGTTTTCTTCATTTGAATATTTGTATCTGAAAATATAAACATTGAGCTAATAATAAAACTTGTTCAGAAGCCGAAATGATAAAGTCTACAAGACTAGTATTGTGGCTGTTACAAGTGTGGGTCACTCCTCCTATGTTGACTGTGAGGATGTGATTCAGTAATGTGACGTGTTTTAATGTAAACTCAGTCAAATTGGACTCCAAATATTGTTTATTATGTAAGAACCAAAAACAAATTTCCGTTATTTAGGGAATATTCTTAGAACCGTAATAATATACATGTGATTTATTTTAGATTTTATTTTGAATTTGAGGTGTATATGCGATTTTTTTTCCAAGCCCAAGGGTTTGTACTTGAAATCCTTTGTCCGTGAGGACAGGGGTTCGAGTCCCGGTGCAGCTCGTTATTTGGTTTGTGACAGGGGTCAGTGGCGTGACTCTGTAAACTCCACCAGAGTCGACCCAGCTCTAAATGGGTACCTGGACAAAGCTGGGGAAGGTAAAAGAGAAGGGTGTGCGAAAGCACAGGATGCCTGACCCCCAGCCCCCCACTGCACTCTCTGTCTGAAGGTTCACGAAACAGAGATCAGCATCGCGGGTAGGGACTGTAAGGTCCAGTGCCGTATTCTTTACCTTTTTTTGATACTAGAACCTAGATAAATGTAAAGATCGGACAAATTTTGCTTGAATCCACACTGAATTTTGAACCCAATTTCTTCTGACGTGAAGTCATAATATCTTTCGTAAGATAAAATCCAGTGAACTTCGAAACGATTTCTAAAATATGGGAAGAAATGGGACTATGGGTCATTGAAATTCAAAGATATCAATGTGAGTTTGTATAGATGGAGAACTAAAGTGGGCTAGTGGCCCTTAGAACAACCCCCTCTTTCCACGCCCAGTTTTTGAAGAAGGGTAGGCATGCTGCACCTTGTTAGAAATAGAATCACGCAAAATTTTCCGATCTATACTATTGGATACGCAAAGTGAGCCTCCGGCTCCTCAAATATGTCACTTCAAAGCCAGGGCAAATCTTTCGAAGAAAGGTAGTTACACTGCACCTTGTTTCAACCAGAATCATGCAACAATTTTCAATTCATTTGAGAGATCAAAGGCCCCTCCAACATCCCTCCTCCATGTTGATATGTGCCTGTCTTCTTTCTTCCTTTTTCTTAATCATTGTTTAGTAGATTTGTTCTTTGTGTTTCATTTGCGCTTCATATGTATTATTTTAAGACAAGGTATCGGCTTCCCACAGTTTTGTTTTAACAAATAAAATACTGCTTGTTTATATTCTATGTGGTAGTATTGTATTTTGTATTCTTATATACTGCATATAAGCAGAGGTATATTGTAGATTGTAGGCATAATGTATTGTATCTTCATTCAGAGTCTTAAGAAAAGTCAAAGTGAGGGATATAGTTGCATAATAAATATAATCTTTTTATTTTCAGAAACTAAATTTGAGAGTTGAACCGTATCAAGGTTCTAGAAAATTCTTCCTGATTTCAATACCAATCCTTGAATATCGATCTTTTTATTCCAAATGATTGTCTCATTAATTGTAATTTATCACGTAGATAATTTCGGAGACCCCACAGCCTTTCCATGACGATAAAATAAAAGTTCAAAATAGGGATAAAATCCTTTTTAATAGACAGTGTATAGAAAATTCACAAAAAATACCAGACATTTCGGTCACATTTACAGTAACCGTCATCAGTAGTAATCAGTAGTAGTAAAAAAGTTTTATTACTGATGACGGTCACTGTATAATTATGTGACCGAAATATCTGGTATTTTTTGTGAATTTTCTATACACTGTCTATTAAAAAGGATTTTATCCCTATTTTGAACTTTTATTTTATTGTAATTTATACTTTTAAAGTCTCAGAATCTTGCTGCAAATCGTTGGTAAATTCTCAGAAGAGCTTTCTGAAGCACCATCATTTTCATTGGTAATCGATATGTCTTGGCCGCCATTTATGAATCTGATGATACATGAAAATACACATGACATGGTATAAATTAGGTTATCAAGTGATAATATAAAAGTTAGAGAAATGACTAAGAATAATTATTTAGAGGAAAGGCACTGTTCCAAGGGCACCGGAAGGGGGGGGGGGGTCAGTGCACCCCTGGAAATTTGGGACTATAAAGTAAGTATAAGGAACCAAAGGAAAGAGAGCAGAATAGGGAAAAACTGTGGAAAAATGTGTGCTGCCCCATTGTTGGCTGCCTGCCAATAGATTTTGACCCATAATAAGGAAAATATAAGTTCTAATTTGTGAGCGAGTAGCCCCTAACCAGTTTCCACAAACATATTTTTATATGATTTGGTCGGAGCAAAAAAAAAAAAAAAAAAAAAAAATTCTTCATAGTAATGAATGGTGTAAGTAAATAAAGATCCTTGTAAAGTATATCAGTCTGACTATTGATATAATTCAGTAAAGGAATCAGCTTTTTGTGGTGATTCTAAATATGTATTTGTTTATTAGTAATTAGTGCAGTTACTAGAACATAAGAAAGTTCGCATAATTATAGAAAACACAAGGAAAACAACTTAATAAGGGACAATTTCTGCAAAAATATGCCATCAACTTTTGCTTGCATTTCAAGAGTACCCATGAGCTGATATACGAAGCCGCTATAATCAAAAATATTTTCCCTTAACGTAATGTTAATAATATATTTATTTTCCCCCTGAACAGAGAAGTTTTTTGTATTTTATTATCAATTTTTTTTTGTTTCTAAGAGTGATTGTATTTATAAATTTTTAACTTTGAAAAAGATTTAATTTTTCACAGTTATTAAGTATAGAGGTGTCAAATATACTGGCTTCTGTGAATTCAAAATTTGATTAAAAATATTGAATTAAAATTTTTTATTTGATTTTCTTAATCTTAGTTTTAGTTTTTTACTTGGAACAAACTACTTTGATAATGCGTTATTTTTTATAAACACCGAGTCTAAAGGCAGTATATATGTTGGTGTTTGATAACCAAGTTCAAAACTGTTGATATTGTTAAAAAATATCCGTCCAACGCTTCGACACTGCTCAATAGAACTTAATGCTGGGAGTTTATATCCTAGTTTTTGTAAGTAGGCTATTGTTTTGTGTGTTTTTTGTAGCTACTTACTTTTTTCACTTTTAAATACTTTTACTTTATTTGACATACTTTTTCCATTGCCTTTATGAAATTGTTTGTCTCAAAGCTTCATTAAAATAAAGCAAATAAAACAAGTTTTTTCAACTGAAAGTAAGGAGCAACATCAAAACTTAAAACGAACAGAAATTACTACATATATAAGGGGGGTTCCCCCACCTCAAAAACTCGCTCTTCAAGCTACAGTTTTTCGTCACTTAAAAAAAAGTAACTTATTGTTATAATTAAACAACCCTTGTGTTTTAGGAATCGTTGTAAAAGAATTGGGACACAATTTGAGCTTTAGCGCAATGCGTAATAATTTATGTTCGTTTTAAGTTTTAATATTACTCCTTACTTTCACTTGAAAAAACTTTTTTTTATTTCTGATCGTTCTTTAAATAACGCCAGGATACCTGGCTCCAGCTTCACGGACAAATCCCCTTCTCTATAGAAATATCCTCTGGACAGTTCAATCCTAGCGAAGATTTGCCCCGGACAATTACTTTTAACATGTCCACGCGTAAAATTAAATCGGTAAAGAGAAAGCAAAACATATAAAAGAAATTTCGTATATGACTTCTCGCAAATTCATCCAGGGTAAAATTTCTCTGAAAATGTCACCCCCTGGAAACCATCCTCTCCATCGAAAATCCTCCCAGCAGAAAATTTGTTCTCCCCTCCCCATCCAAAAAATGTACGGATACTTCCCAATAACAGATAAAACAAAGGATGGTTTTTATAACTTAAAAACCTTCCCCCAGGGGCTGTAGAGGGCCATTATATCTCCAAAGAGATAGTTATTCGGCCTTACCACTATGCTGTCGAAAAAAGCTATCTCAAAATTTTTGATCGGACGATTTTGAGAAAAAAGTGAAGTGGGGAGGGGCCTAGTTGCCCTGAAAATTTTGGTCACTTGAAAAGGGCACAATAACTTTTCATTTCCATTAGAATAAGCCCTATCCCGACGTTCTAGGTCCACTGGGTCGATACGATCAAACCTGGGGGGAAAAAACAACAAATAAGCACGCATCCGTGATTTTTCTTCTGGTAAAAAATTACAAAATTCCTAATTTTTGAAGATATGAGCTTGAAACATCTAGAGAAGGGTTCTTTGATACCCTGAATCTATGGTGTGATTTTAATTCAAAATTTTATAACTTCAAGGGGGCCTATTCCCCTTTTTTCGAAAATCCGACAAATTTTCTCAGGCTCGTAGCTTTTGATGGGTAAGATTAAACTTAATGAAACTAACATATCAATTAGCTTCTCAGTATTTTAAATTGATTGCAAATTCGTCCACTTCGGGGTTATATCATAGTTTGGTGCCCTAAACCACTTGAACTGTCACCCAACCACCATTGCTATTTAGGTTTCTGCCCCCCTGGAAAATTTTCTGCTGGCGCCCTTGCACTATTCTAACTAGAATTCGAACATATCGGGATATAAAAGAATCTAAGGAAGTAAAGAGCAAACTTTGTCGATTGAAAGCGATGTCGATTGAAATTCTATCAAAAAGAGTTCTGTTAACAATACATAAATCAACACTCTTATTTTTTGATGATTCTAATTACGTATAATTGAATTATTTAAAACTTGTTTATTAAAAATTACTAGGATCAGAAATGTGTATAATTCTAGAAAAAGAAAGACAGATAATTTTGTGTTTTTTTTCAATTCATGGACACGCGTTTAAACATATTTGTATTTTCTTCCCCTGAAGTAATATCAAAAAAGTGGTCGTAGAATATAGAAAGATGGCTTATTCAAACGATATTTTAGCGTTATAGTGGATTTTCTGAGCAGCAAGAGATGGCATTACAAAAAAGTTCCGATTTCTGCTCTTTTCTGCCGCAAAACAACAGTAGAAGGGCCTTATTGACTCCGATCCCTCACCCCTGCTGCCACCTACAACATTTTTTTTTATTCAAGGATTATCGATCGAGTCTAATGGGGGTCAAGGTCAATCGATCTGTTGTTGTTTGGCCACGTGCGAATGACACGAGGGGTGATTTACATAATCGATGGGGGAATTATTTATTCAAGGATTATCGATCGTGTCTTATGGGTGGGTGTGTCATTGTATATCGATCTGTTTTTGTTTGTACACGTGTGTCGGAAACGTGTTAATATTTCCATTCTCGCTTTTGGAATTATTGATAAAATGATTATCGATCGAGTCTAATGTGTGTGTGTCAAGGTAAATCGATCTGTTGTTGTTTGTACTTGTGCGAATGACAAGAGGATCGATTTACATAATAGATGGGGGGCTTATTGATTAACGAGCGTGGGGATGACGGGACATAATTTATTCAAGGATTATCGATCGAGTCTAATGTGGGTGTTTCAAGGTCAATCGATATGGTGTTGTTGTTGTTTGGTCACGTGCGAATAACATGAGTGGTGATTTACATAATCGATGGGGGACTTATTGATTCACAAGCATAGCACCTGTGAACTTGATTTAGATAATCGCTAGGGGATATTATTGATTCACGAAGGGGAGAATTAAGAAACATTAAGGCTTCTTTAATCTTAGGTCTGAGGAAGGGGGAATTAAGAAACAAACATGGCTTCATTGTTGTTTGGTTAGCTTAACCTGAGAATTAGCACTTGTGAACTTGATTTACATAATCGCTAGGGGAAATTATTGATTCACGAAGGGGAGAATTAAGAAACATTAAGGCTTCTTTAATCTTAGGTCTGAGGGATAAACATTCTTAAGGACAGAGAGAAAAATTAATATTCTATTTTTAAATAGGGCTTCATTGATCTTTAGTGTCAGGAATCATAATTGACATCACATGATATCTTGGACTTATGCGGGAGTCTAAAGAGATAGAAATTCTATTTTTAAATACGGCTTCACGGAGCTTTAAGTCAGAGAGATAAATTGATATTCTAACGAAACCCTAATAGTTTAGCTAGGAAAATTTATGAGATGAAGAGATTAACTTAGGACAGGGTTTCCTAGAAATTTGAAATGTGTTAGTATAGAGATGACAAACACCAGGAACACGCTGAAATTACGTTTATTGATTATTTGGGTAAAACCGTTTTATCTATTTTATGGGATTATTTTGGCAAACCAGTTTGAGACATTTGAAAGAAGATTTTAAGAAAGGTTTTAGAAGAGAATTTGAGGGTGAAACTCTGTGGTCGTTATAATACACAAGTTCCATTTGAACAGTGTTGTGAGGTCCTCTGCCCCAACCCCACAGGGTTCCAATCCCCCCCCCCAGCCCCAAAGGAAGCCCCCCGGTACGCAAAGGTTCCCCCAGCGCCCCAAGAGCCCCCCCCCCCGAAACGCCCTCCTCAGACCCTCAAAGGCCCTCCTCTGGTCCTCAAAGGGCCCCCCGCCCCCCCAACGGCCCCCCGGACCACAGAGGCCCTCCCCCGGTCCTCAATGGTCCCCCGGGCTCCCAAAGAGCCACCGGTGCCCCCAAAGGCCCACCCAGACCCCCAAAGGCCATCCCCGGGCCCCCAAAAGGACCATCGAGCTCCCAAAGGACCAACGGGGTCCCAAAGGCCCTACACCGGCCCCAATGGTCTCCCAAGGTCCCATAGAGCCCCAGCCCCCCAAACGCCCGCCACAGACCCCCAAAGGACACCCCCGGGCCCCCCCAAAGGCCCATCGAGCTCCCAAAGGACCAACGGGTCCCAAAGGCCCTCCACCGGTCCCCAAATGTCCTCCAGGCACCCAAAGGCCCTCCCTGTGCCACAAAGGCCCCCCGAGCTCCCAAAGGACCCCCGGCGCCCCCAAAGGCCCACCCAGACCCCCAAAGGACACCCCCGGGCCCCCCACAGGCCCATCGCGCTCCCACAGGACCACCAGACCCCCAAAGGCCATCCCCCGGCCCCAAAAAGTCCCTCCGGACCCCCAAAGGCCCACCCAGTGCCCCAACGGCCCACCGGTCCCCAAATGTCTCTCCAGACCCCCAAAGACCCGCCCTGTGCCCCCCCCCCCCGGGCACCCGTCTTTCGTTGATGTGTGTTGTCTGAAACCTATGATTTGGGATGTGTAGTTTGCTACTTCAGGCTTTTCTGAGCTAAGGTTTCATAGTATTTCATAGGTGATTTTTGTCTGAAACTAATAGTTCGGGATGAGTAGTTTGCTATTTTGACTTTTCTGAGCTAGGTTTCTTAGTCTTTCGTTGGTGTATGTTGACTGAAACCGATGATTTGGGATATGTAGTTTGCTACTTTTGACTTTTCTGGGCTGGATTTCTTAGTCTTTCATAGGTGTGTGTTGTCTGAAACCTAGGATTTGGGAATGGATGGATTGCTACTTTTGACTTTTCTGAGCTTGATTTCTTAGCCTTTCATAGGTGTTTGTTGTCTGAAACCTATAGTTTGGGATGACTAGTTTGCTATTTTTAACTTTTCTTAGCTATGTTTCTTAGCCATTCATAGGTGAGTGTTGTCTGAAACCTATGATATGGGATATGTAATTTGCTATTTCCGACTTTTCATAACCGGATTTCTTAGTCTTTCGTAGGTGTGTGGTGTCTGATACCTATGATGTAGGATGTGTGGGTTGCTATTTTCTGACATTTCTGAGCTGGATTTCTTAGCCATTCGTAGGTGTGTGTTGACTGAAACCTATGATTTGGGATGGTTAATTTTCTATTTTTGACTTTTCTGAGCTGGATTTCTTATCCATTCGTAGGTGTGTGGTGTCTGAAAACTATGATTTGGGAGATGTAGCTTGCTTTTTGGACTTTTCATAGCTAGGATTCTTAGTCACTCATAGGTGTTTGTTGTCTGAAACTTCGAGTTTGGGATGACTAGTTTGCTTTTTCAGTCTTTTCTGAGCTAAGCTTTCTTAGTATTTCTTAGGTGAATGATGTCTGAAACAAATAGTTTGGGATATGTAAATTACTATGTCGGGGTTTTCTGAGTTGGATTTCTTAGTCTTTCATAGGCGTGTGGTGTCTGAAACCTATGATTTGGGATGTGTAATTTGCTAGTTTAGACTTTTCTGAGCTAGCTTTCTTAGACTTACATAGGTATGTGTTGTCTGAAAATTATGATTTGGGATGTGTTTTTTGATTTTTAAGTCTTTTCTGAGCTATGGTTTCCTAGTATTTCGTAGGTGAATGTTGTCTGAAACCAATAGTTTGGGATGAGTAGTTTGCTTTTTTGAATTTTCTGAACTAGGTTTCTTAGTCTTTCGTTGGTGTGTGTTGACTGAAACCTATGATTTGGAATATGTAGTTCGCTATTGTTGTCTTTTATGAGCTTAATTTCTTAGTCTTTCATAGGTGTGTGTTGTCTGAAAAATTTTATGTGTGATTTTGTTATTTCTACTTTTTAAATTTAATATAAGGATTTATTAGCCTTTCATAGGTGTGTGTTGTCTGAAACCTATATTTTGGGATGAATAGTTTGCTATTTTTGACTTTTCTGAGCTATGTTTCTTAGACGTTCATAGGTGTGTGTTGTCTGAAACCTATGATTTGGGATATGTAATTTGATATTTTTGACCTTTCATAACCGGATTTGTTAGACTTTCATAGGTGTGTGGTGTCTGAAACCTATGATTTGGGGTGAGTGGGTTGCTATTGTTTGACTTTTCTGAGCAGGATTTCTTAGCCATTCGTAGGTGTGTGTTGACTGAAACCTATGATTTGGGATGGTTAATTTGCTATTTTTGACTTTTCTGAGCTATATTTCTTAGCCTTTCATAGGTGTGTCCTTTCAGAAAATAATGATTTGGGAGATATAGTTTGCTTTTTGGACTTTTCAGAGCTAGGATTCTTAGTCACTCATAGGTGTTTGTTGTCTGAAACTTTGAGTTTGGGATGAGTACTTGGCTATTTCAGACTTTTCTAACCTAAGGTTTCGTAGTATTTCGTAGGTGAATGCTGTCTGAAACTTATGATTTGGGATATGTAAATTACTATTTTGGGCTTTTCTGAGTTGGATTTCTTTGTCTTTCATAGGTGTGTGTTGTCTGAAACCTATGATTTGGGATGGGTGGATTGCTACTTTTGACTTTTCTGAGCTGAATTTCTTAGCCTTTCATAGGTGTTTGTAGTCTGAAACCTATAGTTTGGGATGACTAGTTTGCTATTTTTTACTTTTCTGAGCTAGGTTTCTTAGCCGTTCATAGGTGAATGTTGTCTGAAACCTATGATTTGGGATATGTAAATTACTATTTCGGGCTTTTCTAAGCTAGATTTCTTAGTCTTTTGTTGGTGTTTGTCGTCTGAAACATATGATTTGGGATGGATGGATTGCTAGTTTTGACTTTTCTGAGCTGGATTTCTTAGTCTTTCTTTGGTGTTTGTTGTCTGAAACATATGATTTGGGATGACTAGTTTGCTTTTTTGGACTTTTCTGAGCTAGATTTCTTAGCCTTTCATAGGTTTGTTATGTAAGAAAACTAAGATTTTGGTTATATAGTTTGCTATTTTTTACTTTTCTTGTCTGGATTTATTAGCCTTTCATAGGTGTGTGTTGACTGAAACCTATGATTGAGAAGAGTGGTTTGCTATTTTTTTCTTTTCTGAGCTATTTTTCTTCACACAAAAACTTACACACACACACACACACACACACACAAAAACTTACACACACACACACTTCAAAACTTACACACAAAAAAGCATAGACACACAAAAACTTACACACACACACACACACACAAAAACTAACACACACACTCAAAAACTAACACCCACACGCAAAAACTAACATCCAAAAAAAAAATTACATTTACACAAAAAATTACACACACACTCAAAATCACACACCAACGAAAACACTTACACACACACAAAAACAAACACACTCACACAATCACAAATATTAACACACAAACACACAGAAACAAACAAACACACACAAAAAAAAAAACAAAAAAAAAACATGCAAACGAAAAAAAAAATTAACAAAAAAAATAAAAATAAAACAAAATATTAAACACACACAAAATCTAACACGCACACACAAAAACTTACACACACACACGAAAACAAACACACACACATGAAAACTTACACACACACACACACAAAAACTTACACACCCACACATTAAAACTTACACACACACACACACTAAAACTTACACACACACATTCAAAATATTACACTCACACAAAAACTTACACACACACACACACAAAATCTTACACATGAACACTAAAACTTACATGCACTCAAAAAATTACATGCACACAAAAACTTACACACACACACACAAACACAAAAACACACAAACCCACAAAAACAACCACACAAAAAAAAAAACCACAACACAAAACACTCAACATCACAAACAAAAACACGAACAAATACCAACTCACGAAAAAACATACACACACACAAACACATACACACACACACACACAAAAAAAAACATACACAATAAAATGAAAAATTAAAAGCACACAAAAAATAACATGCACACAAAAACTTACACACCAACAAAACAACAAAAACACAAACAAACACACACAAAAACACACCTCCAGTATCTCCAAACTCAAAAAAACACATACACAAACAAAAACACACAACAATCACAAAAAAACAAAAAAGAAAAAATAAATAAACACTAAACAAATAGCAACAGAAAAAAAAATTACACACAAACACACACAAAAAAAACAAAAACTAGAACAAAAAAAACCCAAACACCCACAAGCATACACAAATAAACACACATACGCAAAAAAAAATACAAACACACACACACACACACACACACACACAAAACTAAAAAAAAAACCCAAGAACAAACACACACACCCGAACACAAATACGCACGACAACAAAAAAACACATACAAACACAAACCCTAACAAAAACAAACACACAATACATAACACCAACCCAAAAACAACAAACAGAAAACACCAACACACAAAACAAAAACTAAAAAACAAAAACACCAACACAAACACAAATACAAACACACACAAAAAAACTAACACCAACACTCGAAATATTAAATACACAAATACTTACACATACACACAAAAACTGACACACACAATCAAAAACTTACATGAACACAAAAACTTACATGCACACAAAAACTTACACACACACACAAACTTAAACAAACGCACAAAAACTTACACACACACACACACACACAAAAAAATAAAAAAACACAAAAAAATAAAAACACACACACACACACAAAAAACACAACACAAACACACACACAAAAAAACACAAACAAACACACACACACACACACACACTCTGACACATTCACAATAAAACTTACAAGCACACACACAAATACACACAAACACACACCTCAAAACTTACACACACACAATCTTAGACACAAACACTAACACACACACACACACAAAAACAAACACACACACTCACAAACTAAAATTCACACAAAAACTAACATGCACACACAAACTTACACACACACAAACTTACACACACTCACAAAAAATTACACACTCGCACAAAACATAACACACAAACACACTAAAACTTACTCACACACACGAAAACTAACACACACACATGCCAAAACTGACACACACACAAAAAATTACACATTTAAAATCTCATAGTTACATTATTTTAATTTTTCCAATATCATTTTGAATTTCTGTCGTGAAATGCAAAAGTTGGAATATATCAGGAGTGACTTGTTTTGCTTTGCCATCTCACAGTTACATTCTCTTGATTTTTTGAAGTTCATTTTGAATTTCTGTCATGAAATGCAAGAGTTGGAAAATTGTGGTCTTAGTCCACCAGCCCGAATGGCGGAAATCCACTAGCTCAGTATTGGGGTCACAGTCCACCAGCCTGAACGGTGGAAATTCACTAGATCAGAATTGGGGTCATAGTCCACCAGCCTGAATGGTGGAAATCCACTAGCTCAATATTGGGGTCTCAGCCCACCAGTCTGAATGATGGAAATTCACTGTTTAAGTTAGGTTAGGTTAAATTATCATGCGCTCGCATTATAAGTTAACCTAAACTTTTCCGGCGAGTAGGGTTAGGTTAGACTAGATTAAGTTAGGTTAGGTTAAGTTAGGCTAGGTTAACCCATGTAAGAGTCACGTAGGTTTGCTTAGGTTTGGAGAGCGACAGGATAAAATTTAGGTTATTGATGAGTTTAGTTTAGGGTGTTTAAGTTGATGTTAGGTTAGTCCGGAGAGTATTGTTTGGTTAGACTATAGTAATTTATGTTAGGTTTTTTTTGTGTAGGTTAGCTCATGCAAGCTTCACTTAGGTTATCTTAGGATTGGTGAGAGACATGCACTAAGTTAGGTGTATGATTAGGTTAGGTTAGGTTAGATTAAATTAGGTTAGGTTAAGTTAGGTTAGGCTAGGTTAGCCTACGTACGTGCGCGTAACTTTTTGCCTGTCTCTCACCAAACCTAAGCTAACCTATGTGAAGCGTACATGGGCTAACCTAACTTAACTTAACCTAACTTAATCGATTCTAACCTAACCAGAATCGCCGGTAAAGTTTAGGTTAAATTGTCCTGATATCTAATGATAATTTAAACTAACCTAACTTAAAAAGTGAATTTCCAACATTAAGAATAGCGGGCTGAGAGCCCCAATAGTGAGCAAGTGAATTTCCACCGTTCAGGCTGGTGGACTATGACCCTAATTCTGAGCTAGTGACTTTCCATCATTCAGGCTGGTGGACTGTGACCCCAATACTGAGCTAGTGGATTTCCACCATTCGGGCTGGTGGACTAAGACCCCAATTTTCCAACTCTTGCATTTCATGATAGAAATTCAAAATGAACTTCGAAAAATCAAGAGAATGTAACTGTGAGAAGGCAAAGCACAACAAGTCACTACTGAAATATTCCAACTCTTGCATTTCACGACAGAAATTCAAAATGAAATTTGAAAAATTAAGACATTGTAACTGTGATATGGTAAGTGTGTAAGTTTTTGTGTGTGTGTAAGTTTTGGCGTGTGTGTGTGTAAGTTTTCGTGTGTGTGCGTAAGTTTTCGTGTGTCTGCGTAAGTTTTCGTGTGTGTGTGCGTAAGTTTTCGTGTGTGTGTGTGTAAGTTTTTGTGTGTGTAAGTTTTTGTGTGAATGTCAGTTTTTGTGTGCTTGTAAGTTTTTGCGTGTGTGTGTAAGTTTTTGTGTGTGTGTGTGTGTAAGTTTTTGTGTGTGTATGAGTGTGTGTGTGTTAGTTTTTAAGTGTGTGTGTGTGTGTGAGTTTTTGTGTGCATTTAAGTTTTATTGTGAATGTGTATTTGTGTGTGTGTGTGTGTTTTTGTTTGTTTTTTTGTTGGTGTGTTTGTGTTTTTGTGTGTGTTTTTTTTATTTTTTGTGTGTGTGTAAGTGTTTGTGTGTGTGTGTTAGTTAGTTTGCGTGTGTGTAAGTTTTTGTGTGTGTGTAATTTTTTGTGTGTATTTATTTTTTTGTGTTAATGTTAGTTTTTGATTGTGTGTTTAAGTTTTTTTGTGTATGTTTAAGTTTTTGTTGGTCTTATCTTTTTTGTGTGTGTGTTATTTTTTGTTTGTTTGTTTTTAATTTTTTTTTTGTGTTTATTTTTTTTTTTTAGTTTTTTTTTTTTTTTTTTTTGTGTGCTTTTTTTGTGTGTTTTTTTTGTTTTGGTTTTTTTTTTTGTTTGTTAGTGAGTTTTTTTTTTTTTTGTTTCGTTTGTGTGTGTTTGTTCTCTTGTGTTGTGTTTTTTTGTGTGTTTGTGTGTTTGTTTTTGTGTTTTTGTTAGTTTTTTTGTGTGTTTTTGTTTATGTTTGTTAGCGTGTTTGTTTGTTTTTTTTTTTTTGTCTTTTTTAAGTTTTTTTTGTTTGTGGGTGTGTGTGTTTGTTTGTTTGTGTGTGCTTTTTTTTGAGTGTGTATTTTTTAGTGCGTGTGTGTGTGTGTGTGTGAGTTTTTTTGTTTGTGGATTTGTTTATTGTTTTTTGGTGTGTGTGATGTTGTGTGTTTTTGTATGTGTAAGTGTTTTTGTTAATTTTAGTGTTTGTGTGCTTTTTTGTTTTTGTTTGCTTGTGTAAGTTTTTTTTTGTGTGTCTGTGTGGTTAAGTTTTTGTGTGTGTGTAAGTTTTGGTGTTTGTGTGTAAGTTTTAGTGTGTGTGTGGTGTGTGTGTGATGTGTGTGTGTGTTGTGTGTGTCTTTTTTGTTGTGTGTGTGTGTGTGTGTGTGTGTGTGTGTTTGTGTGTTTTTGTGTGTTTGTGTTTGTGTGTTTTTGTGTGTTTGTGTGTGTGTGAGTGTGTGTATGTAAGTTTGTGTGTGCATGTTAGTTTTTGTGTGCATGTAAGTTTTCGTGTGCATGTGTAAGTTTTTGTGTGTGTGTGTGTGTGTAAGTTTTTGTGTGCGTGTAAGTTTTGGATTGTGTGTGTGTAAGTTTTAGTGTGTGTGTGTGTGTAAGTTTTGTTGTGTGGGTGGGTAAGTTTTTGTGTGTGTGTGTGTGTAAGTTTTAGTGTGTGTGTGTTAGTTTTCGTGTGTGTGTAGCAGTTTTTGTGTGTGAGTGTCAGTTTGTGTGTGTGTGTAAGTTTTTGTGTGAATGTAAGATTTTTTGTTCATTTTAGTTTTAGTGTGCATGTGTTATTTTTTTGTGTTTATTTGTGTGTGTGTGTGTGTGTGTGTGTGCATAGGTTTTAGTGTGTGTGTGTTAGTTTGTGTGTGTGTGTGTAAGTTTCTGTGTGTGTGTGTGTAAGTTTTAGTGTGTGTGTAAGTTTTTGTGTACATGTAATTTTTTGTGTGCTTGTTATTTTTTGCGTGTGGGTGTAAATTTTTGCGTGTGGGTGTAAGTTTTTGTGTGTGTGTGTGTGTGTGTTAGTTGTTTTGTGTATCATATATTGTGTGTGTGTGTTTTGAAGTGTGTGTGTGTGTCAGTTTTCGTGTGTGTGTGTGTGTGTGTGTGTGTAATTTTTTGTGTGAAGAAAACTAGCTCAGAAAAGACAAAAATAGCAAACCACTCATCTCAATCATAGGTTTCAGTCAACACACACCTATGAAAGGCTAATAAATCCAGCCCAGAAAAGTCAAAAATAGCAAACTACATAACTCAAATCATAGGTTTCTGAAAGGACACACCTATGAAAGGCTAAGAAATCAAGCTCAGAAAAGTCAAAAAAAGCAAACTAGTCATCCCAATTCATATGTTACAGACAACAAACACCAACGAAAGACTAAGAAATCTAGCCCAGAAAAGTCAAAAGTAGCAATCAATCCATCCCAAATCATATTTTTCAGACGACACACACCGATGAAAGACTAAGAAATCTAGCTTAGAAAAGCCCGAAATAGTAATTTACACATCCCAAATCATAGGTTTCAGACAACATTCACCTATGAACGGCTAAGAAACCTAGCTCAGAAAAGTCAAAAATAGCAAACTAGTCGTCCCAACTATAGGTTTTAGACAACAAACACCTATGAAAGGCTAAGAAATTCAGCTCAGAAAAGTCAAAATTAGCAATACAGCCATCACAACTCATAGGTTTAAGACAACACCCACCTATGAATGACTTCGAAATCCAAATCAGATAATTCCGAAATAGTAATTTGTATATTCCCAAATCATAAGTTTCAGACAGCATTCACCTACGAAATACAAAGAAACCTTAGGTTAGAAAAGTCTGAAATAGCCAAGTACTCATCCCAAACTCGAAGTTTCAGACAACAAACACCTATGAGTGACTATGAATCCTAGCTCTGAAAAGTCCAAAAAGCAAACTATATCTCCCAAATCATAATTTTCTGAAAGGACACACCTATGAAAGGCTAAGAAATCTAGCTCAGAAAAGTCAAAAATAGAAAATTAACCATCCCAAATCATAGGTTTCAGTCAACACACACCTACGAATGGCTAAGGAATCCTGCTCAGAAAAGTCAAACAATAGCAACACACTCACCCCAAATCATAGGTTTCTGACACCACACACCTATGAAAGACTAAGAAATCCGGTTATGAAAGGTCAAAAATAGCAAATTACATATCCCAAATCATAGCTTTCAGACAACACTCACCTATGAACGGCTAAGAAACCTAGATCAGAAAAGTCAAACATAGCAAACTAGACATCCCAAACTATAGTTTTCAGACAACAAACACCTATTAAAGTCTAAGAAATCCAGCTCAGAAAATTCAAAAGTAGCAAACAAACCATACAAAATCATAGGTTTCAGACAACACACACCTATGAAAGACTAAGAAATCCAGCTCAGAAAAGTCAAAAATATCAAACTACATATCCCAAATCATAGGTTTCAGTCAACACACACCAACGAAAGACTAAGAAACCTAGCTCATAAAAGTCAAAATAGCAAACTACTCATCCCAAACTTTTGGTTTCAGACAACATTCACCTACGAAATACTAGAAAACCTTAGCTCAGAAAAGCCTGAAATAGCAAACTACACATCCCAAATCATAATGTTCTGACAACACATACCTATGAAAGTCTAAGAAACCTAGCTCAGAAAAGTCGAAAATAGCAAATTACACATCCCAAATCATAGGTTTCAGACACCACACGCCTATGAAAGCCTAAGAAATCCAACTCTGAAAACCCCGAAATAGTAATTTACGTATCCCAAACTATAGGTTTCAGACAGCATTCACCTACGAAATACTAAGAAACCTTAGCTCAGAAAAGTCTGAAATAGCCAACTACTCATCCCAAACCCGAAGTTTCAGACAACAAACACCTATGAGTGACTAAGAATCTTAGCTCTGAAAAGTCCAAAAAGCAAACTACACCTCCCAAATCATAGGTTTCAGTCAACACACACCTACGAATGGCTAAGAAATCCAGCTCAGAAAAGTCAAAAATAGCAAATTAACCATCCCAAATCATAGGTTTCAGTCAACACACACCTACGAATGGCTAAGAAATCCAGCTCAGAAATGTCAGAAAATAGCAAACCACACATCCCAAATCAGAGGTTTCAGACACCACACACCTACGAAAGACTATGAAATCTGGTTATGAAAAGTCGGAAATAACAAATTACATATCCTAAATCCTAGGTTTCAGACAGCACTCACCTATGGACAGCTAAGAAACCTAGCTTAGGCAAGCAAAAAACAGAAAACTAGACATCCCAAACGATAGGTTTCAGACAACAAACACCTATGAAAGGCTAAGAAATCCAGCTCAGAAAAGTCAAAAGTAGCAATCCACCCATCCCAAATCCTAGGTTTCAGACAACACACACCTATGAAAGACTAAGAAATCCAGCTCAGAAAAGTCAAAAATAGCAAACTACATATCCCAAATCATCGGTTTCAGTCAACATACACCAACGAAAGACTAAGAAACCTAGCTCAGAAAAGTCAAAAATAGCAAACTACACATCCCAAACTATTGGTTTCAGACACAATTCACCTAGGAAATACTATGAAACCTTAGCTCAGAAAAGCCTGAATTAGCAAACTACACATCCCAAATCATAGGTTTCAGACAACACACATCAACGAAAGACGGGTGCACGGGGGGGGGCACAGGGAGGGTCTTTGGGGGTCCGGAGAGACTTTTGGGGACGGGGGGGCCTGGGGGGCACTGGGAGGGCCTTGGGGGGGCCGGAGGGACATTGGGGGGCCGGGGGAGGGCCTTTGGGGGTCCGTTGGTCCTTTGGGAGCTCGATGGGCCTTTGGGGGGCCCGGGGGTGTCCTTTGGGGGTCTGGGTGGGCCGTTGGGGGCCCCGGTGGTCCAGTGGGAGCGTGGGGGGCCTTTGGGGCACAGGGAGGGCCTTTGGGTGCCTGGAGGACATTTGGGGACCGGTGGAGGGCCTTTGGGACCCGTTGGTCCGTTGGGAGCTCCATGGGCCTTTGGGGGGGCCCGGGGCTGTCCTTTGAGGGTCTGAGGAGGGCGTTTGGGGGGCTGGGGCTCTATGGGACCTTTGGGAGACCATTGGGGCCGGTGTAGGGCCTTTGGGACCCCGTTGGTCCTTTGGGAGCTCGATGGTCCTTTGGGGGGCCCGGGGATGGCCTTTGGGGGTCTGGGTGGGCCTTTGGGGGCACCGGTGGCTCTTTGGGAGCCCGGGGGACCATTGAGGACCGGGGGGAGGGCCTCTGTGGTCCGGGGGGCCCTTTGGGGGTCCGGGGGCCCTTTGAGGACCAGAGGAGGGCCTTTGAGGGTCTGAGGAGGGCGTTTCGGGGGCTGGGGCTCTTTGAGAGCTTGGGGGACCTTTGAGTACCGGAGGGCTTCCTTTGGGGTGGGGGGGGGGGATGGGAACCCTTTGGGGTTGGGGTAGAGGACCTCACAACACTGTTCAAATGGAACTTGTGTATTATAACGAACACAGAGTTTCACCCTCAAATTCTCTTCTAAAACCTTTCTTAAAATCTTCTTTCAAATGGCTCAAACTGTTATGCCAAAATAATCCCATAAAATAGATAAAACGGTTTTACCCAAATAATCAATAAACTTAATTTCAGCGTGTTCCTGGTGTTTGGCATATCTATACTAACGCATTTCAAATTTCTAGGAAACCGTGTCCTACGTTAATCTCTTCATCTCATAAATTTTCCTAGCTAAACTATTAGGGTTTCGTTAGAATATCAATTTATCTCTCTGACTTAAAGCTCCGTGAAGCCGTATTTAAAAATAGAATTTCTATCTCTTTAGACTCCCGCATAATTCCAAGATAACATGTGATGTCCATTATGATTCCTGACACTAAAGATCAATGAAGCCCTATTTAAAAATAGAATATAAATTTTTCTCTCTGTCCTAAAGAATGTTTATCCCTCAGACCTAAGATTAAAGAAGCCTTAATGTTTCTTAATTCTCCCCTTCGTGAATCAATAATTTCCCCTAGCGATTATGTAAATCAAGTTCACAGTTGCTATTTCTCAGGTTAAGCTAACCAAACAACAATGAAGCCATGTTTGTTTCTTAATTCCCCCTTCCTCAGACCTTAGATTAAAGAAGCCTTAATGTTTCCTAATTCTCCCCTTCGTGAATCAATAATTTCCCCTAGCGATTATCTAAATCAAGTTCACAGGTGCTATGCTCGTGAATCAATAATTCCCCCATCGTTTATGTAAAACACCCCTCATGTCATTCGCACGTGACCAAACAACAACAACAACAGATCGATTGACCTTGACACACCCACATTAGACTCGATCGATAATCCTTGAATAAATTATGTCCCGTCATCCCCACGCTCGTGAATCAATAATTCCCCCATCGATTATGTAAATCACCCCTCGTGCCATTCGCACGTGGCCAAACAACAACAGATCGATTGAACTAGACACCCACACACATTCGAATCGATCTAGAAGCCTTGAATAAATTATGTCCCCCATCGATTATGTAAATCATCCCTCGTGCCATTCGCACGTGGCCATACAACAACAGAACTATTGACCTTGACACACCCACAATAGACTCGATCGATAATCCTTTAATAAATTATGTCCCCCATCGATTATGTAAATCACCCCTCCTGCCATTCGCACGTGGCCAAACAACAACAGATCGATTGACCTTGACCCCCATTAGACTCGATCGATAATCCTTGAATAAATTATGTAAAAAATGTTGTAGGTGGCAGCAGGGGTGAGGGATCGGAGTCAATAAGGCCCTTCTACTAACAACCATTGTCGCGCAAAATAAGAGCAAAATGCAATCAAACGCTAATACTAACGGTTTAAATTGGTTTAGAACTTAAAAGACACTTTTTGAATCGCCTGAACTGGTGGTGGCATGCCCTGACGTGGTGGTGATGGCACGTTCAGGCACAACCCGATCTGGTACCCGGTGGCACATTCTCCCTAAACATATATGGTATAAGCCCATACAAAATGCACGGTCATTATACCTAGTACTAAAGTTTATAGAATATTTCAGTCATGCATCAACTACAAGGGACAAACTATGAGGAAAAAACACAGTGGCCTCCTTGTCGGAAGAGTTACTAAAGCCCTAAAAAGTGTTCTATTTCACATTTCTCGTAAGCTAACTTCATGCTTTTCACAACGTTACTAGCGCGAAGAGCAAGGAATTACGGAGGGGACAGCCCCACTCATATACAGAATAATTTCTGCGTTTTAAGTTTTATTGTTTTAAGTTCAGTATTCATTCAGGCTTTGAACTGGAAGGTCACAAACAAGTTTTAACTTTGAGCTTAATGAGGTTGCACAAAAAGTTCAGCAAGTGATTGTTAAACAATTCAAATAGGATTTTGTTTCGAGGATATTAATTGGTGAAAAAACATATGCAATAAAGAGAGATTCACATGATTTATTGTTCATTTCTGTTTGTTCAGCTTGAAACATTACTAAGGACAGTTTGGCTGACTTTTGCTATCCAGTTGCTATCAGGTGAACATCTAAAGCAAATTAAATATATAACGGAAACAAGGATTATAAGTTGACGGAATTTAAATTATATTGTGAAAGTTATTGGAATTTATTTGAACTTGACATTTCACATGTGCAGAATTCCAGCTGTTAACATATTGATTGCAACCATGCGTTTGATTGATTAAGCCCTTGCTTGGGGTGCCTAGTGTTAATGACAAGTGGATTTACGGTTTTCTAAGTGGCCCTTCCGATTGGTTTTTTTCTATTTGAAATTTGGATTATTTGGAGCAGTTTTTATGAAGAGGGGTGAAAGCCGTGCCCAAATTAACGGTGGCTTAGCAAATTGCACGTAATGGACCCATGTGAATAAAAAAAATTGTCCTTAATGAAGTAAGCAGTTAATTAAATTTAAATTTGTTGTCTGGAAATAATCATGGGACGTAAAAGAAAGTAACCTCGTAATATTGGTGATGATACAGAAAACACTCGGAGGGGAGAAGGGGAATATGATCTCAACGTTACTGCTAGTAGCACTGATTCTACAAATAAATTCACGATTTCAGCAGTTGTGGAGAGTCTAAATACTGTAATAAGTTTGGTAAAAGAAAATGGAAAAAAGCTAGTTCTTTAGAAAATAGGATTAAGGGAATTGAAGATAAAGTGGCAAATTTGGAGATATCACATGCGGGATTTGCAAGGCAGCTGACTGAAAATGATGAGCGAGTGAGGCAGCTTGACCAAGTCAAAGAATCTCTTAAGAATCAAGTAAAAATAATTTATGATGATTGTGTACCTCATAGTAAAGAGTCAGATAATTTGAGCATGAGAGTGGCCAGGCTGGAGTTTGATAAACTGGGAAAGAATATTATTTTTTGGAATGTCTCTTGTGAATCTGAAAAAAATACGAAGGATATCTTCAAAAGTATTCTTACGGAAGGACTAGAAATGGCTCCAGTCCCACCATTCAAGGTAACCCAAGTGAGTGAGCAACAGAAATTTATTCGTGTTGAAGTATCTGATAAAAAATCGAAAATTGATATTTTGAAAAATGCCAAGAAATTAAAAGGTAAAACAGTGTCGTCGTTCCGTGATATTTACCTCAGTGATGATGTCCCAGCTGAAGTTCGCAAAGCAAGAAATGATTTGTTGATTAAAAGGGTAAAATTACGCAAATTAGGAATAGACGCTTGGATCTAGAAAACTTTTCCGCCTGTGTTACTTTTCAATCGCCCCAACGGAACACGTGCTAAATACTCACCAGACGATTTGATTCCTGAACTTGATTATGCACCGAATAATCAATCATTTCGTAACCAACATAGCGGCAATTAGTGAAGCTTAAGAGAAAAAATAATTGTTCGAATTCATGTTCCCATTGATTAAGAAGTAGCTGGTGATTAATTGGTGATAAAAATAAATTTTGGCGGGAAATTGAAGGAGTTCATGGTTGATGGTTCATATAGTTCATACTTGATTGTTTGTAGCGTAGAAGAAATGTAAATATGGGAAGGCACCCAATATGCAGGGCGTACCCTGTTGAGTTATTGTTGTTGTTGTTGTTGTTTTTTTTTTTTTTTTTTTTTTAATATTTCTTTCTTCTTTTTATGGTGTTGTTATTTTTTTATCTCATTATTATTATTGGTGTTATTATTGTTATTGGGCAGCATGTAATAAATTTATATTTAGAGTGTATTGAATTGTGTCCCCTGTGGAGTCGTACTCAAATTTGTCTATTTGGTTTTGATGTTGGATGAAAGATTGGAGTCTCCTCCAGGACAAATTAACGTATTGGGGCTGGAAAATAAGAAGGTAAATTTTGAAAGTAGGTATAATGAAATTTTTGACGGAAGTGGTGGGCCTGGTGGTTATTATAGGTTGGAGTTTGAAGATTCTAAATATTTATTCGTAAACCAAAGGCAGATGGCATGTAGTAATTTTTCGAACAGATTTAATGTGTTCCATTTGAATTGCCAAGAGTTGAATTCAAGTTTAGATTTTATAAATGAAATTTCCAGTTTATCTCTTTTTCAGGTAATTGGACTGACTGAAACTTGGTTAAATGATTATAATTCGGAACTTTTACATATTTCAGGTTATAATCTTTACAAGAAAAATCGTCAACTTCGCCGACACGGGTGACTGGCAGCGTATATACGTTCTGATATACGGGCAAGTGTCCGAGAGGATATTTTAATATATAAAGAAATGGTTTTTGAGTCTTTTATTTTGCAGTTAGAGCTGTCTGTACGTTGTGGTTATGTTCTGGTTGTATATAGGCCACCGTCAGGATCTCTTATTGAGTTTTATGAATTACTTGAAAAACAATTAGAAAAGATCCCACATCAAAGTCCTATTTTTATAATTTAAGATTTTAACATTTATCTATTGGATAATGGATCAATTACAGACCGATTTTTAAATTTGATAATTTCAAGTGGATGAATCCATGCTATTTATATTATTACTCGTTTTATAAGGACGTCATCGAAATGTCTGTATAACATATTTTCAAATTATATGTTGGGTAGTCCAAGTGTTCTTATAAGTGATACTTCTGATGATTTTGGTGTATTTGCAAGTTACTCGGTATGCGTTGATAATAAAAATTCCACAAAGAAGAGGTCTCAAGCTGAGGATGTTACTCAATAAAGATGCACTTCTGAAATGTAGAAATGAGCTAGCCAATAAGGATTGGAATACAGAGTTTTCAGTCTCTGCAGATATCGACTCTAAGTTCAGAGTCTTTTACCAAATAATTAAGCAATCCCTGGAAAATGCTCTAAGAATATTAACAACAATGGAAGAAAACCTTCGAAGAAGCCTTGGATTACTCCAAGTTTATTGAGATTGATAAATAACAAGAAAAATTTGTATGCGAAAAGGGTATGTCATCCCTGCAATGTAAATGAGCAAATTTATAAGAGTTATTGTAATGCCCTAAACAGACTCCTGCAAAGAGCTAGACAAGATTATTATAAAATAGAATTTGAAAAAGCATCTGGAAGTCCATTGAAAACATGGAATGTGATAAAAAGCACTTTGGGACAATCATCTGGAAATTTCCCTCAGGAAATATACCGTAAAGATGGAACCAGCCTTACAAATCAAGAGGAAATTCGTGAAGAATCTACTAACCATTTTTCGACAGTTGGATGGAGAGTGAAAGAGTCGATTATAAGCAAACCAGGCGACCAGGCTTTTCAAAATTAACTTCATAAGGAGATGGAAATATCTTTAAATATAATACCAGTTAAAGAATATGAAGTTCGAAACATTGTTTATTGTATTAAAGGTACCGCTTCTGGCTCTGATATTGTTTCAATTAGAGTAATAAAAATACTTTGGGATGTGATTGCTCAAACTTTTGTTTCATTAATTAATCAGTGTCTAAAAGAGGGAATGTTTCCGAGTTGTTTTAAATCAGCGAAAGTAATACCAATACATAAAGGAGGGAATACTGGTGATGTTGAAAATTATAGACCAATTTCGATTTTACCCATTATGTCTAGGATACTAGAAAAATGCTTTTCGGTCAGAATTTATCAATATCTGGAAAACCAGAGAATATTTACTCCTACACAATTTGGATTCCATCAAGAACGTACTACTAAGCAAGCAAATGTATATTTGACTAGCATTATTAATATGGCGCTGGATAATGGGTATAAAGTGGCAACTGTATTTATAGATATTGTAAAGGCTTTTGATACGGTCAGTCATGATATTCTGTTAATGAAGTGTGAAATTTATGGGATTAGGGGTTCAGCTCTTTCGTTTTTACGTTCTTTTTTGTCTTGTAGAAAACAATATTTTCAAATTGGTAATATGAGTTCTGATAAAAATTGTGTTGAGTGTGGAGTTTCATAGGGTTCGGTACTTGGGCCCTTATTATATAAAGTTTTTGTGAATGATCTTCCACAGTCTGTAAGTAGACTGGAAAAAAGAATGAGTGAGATCGTCAAAAAGGATAGCGCGGCTACAGTGCCTATGTTTGCTGATGATACTTCTTTAGTGGTGATCGCAAAGTCAGAGAGATTGCTGCTAGAGAGTGTACGAGAATTGCTAAATGAAGTTTCAAGATGGCTGAGAGTGAATCAGCTAAAGGTGAACCCCTCTAAGAGTAATTTTCTTATACTTTTGAGGACATCGAATTGTTATCCATGGATACAGTATATAGCATATGAAGATGGTATGATTGCTCGGCAAAAGGCAGTGAAGTATCTGGGCATTATTATAGATGAGACTCTCAGTTTTTAATCCTATACTGAAACTTTATTCTAAATTCTCTCACGTAATTTGGGGATGATTCGTAAACTTAAATATATGTTTCAAACAAGTATACTTATGCTTATCTATTGTTAATTAATCCACCCCTATATTTTGTATTGTTCTTCTGTATACATGGGTACATTTTCTTCAATTATTAATCCTGTGCAAATTATCCAAAACAAGTCTATTAGAGTATTATCAGGAAAATCAGGAAGAGAATCGGTTCGAGAAGTATATAGGGGTTTTAGGATACTGCCAGCGGCGGGTCTTCATCATTTTTATATATTAGTATTTATGTATAGATACAATATAAAACAACTGCCAGAGTGCTTTAATGGTTGGTTTTACAGCCGATGGAATATACATAACCAGAATACTAGGGGTAAAAATGATTATTATACTCCACCTATAGTATCTGCCAGGTCAACGTTTTCTTTTGTTATAAAGGGTATAAATTTATGGAATAATTTGGATAATCATATGAAGAAACTAGAATAATTTAGTGGTTTTAAAGCAAAATTGAAAGAAAATTATTAATTATGCATGAATTCTAGTTTTTTTTTGTTTTGGAGGTAACTTGATTTGATTTAATTTAAATTAGGTTGTAATTGCTTGTTGGTTTTTGAGTGCGACCCCACAACAGGAATATTGTATAGAGTTGCTGTCCCTGTACTATTATTATTATTCTTTATTTATTTTTTTCTTTCTTTTCTTTTCTCTCTTTTTATCTTTCTTTCTTATTATAGTGTATTTGAATGATGTTACATGTATGTAATATTTTTTTTTTTTTACCTGTTTCACCCCACGTCAACCGTTAGGTTTTGGGTGAATCATATTGATCTTTGTATTTAAACTTTTTGTTAATTAAATATATCACTATCACTATCACTATTGTTGTTTCTAGCTTCCACATAAAAAAAACTTGTTTTGTTTTTGTTTAATTGTAGTATAACATTGCTCTTGAGCTACAGCCTTCCTGTCTATGGCAGTGAGCTGAAAAGAAAATCAAACCCAAGATTATAACACAAGGAGTTTACTAGGCAACTTAGAGCCCTATAAGTCCGAGTGTTTTGTAATAAAAATAAAGTTAAAACAGCTTAGAACAAGAAGAGGGGCTTAGGGGGCATGACTCAATATATTTACGATAATTCTATCTGTTGAAAGTCTTAACGCTGGCTTTTACTTTCATTAGGAATAACAGATTTGTTTTTCTAATTCAATCTGATTAAAAACCAAAATTTGCCCTATTGTTCAAACTATTTTTTGTAATATTAGAAGTGAAAATCTTGATACAAATTAGCCTATATCAATAATTTTTAAAAGGAGATTTAATGTCCAGATCTACTTTCCTCGGGACAAAACTATCGACATGTGATAGGAAGCATTCACAGCCAAGCTTACTGAAGAGACCGGAAAATGATCTGGCATTATAGGTATGCCATTCTTACAGTTACTTCATTGTTACAGATATATATACAAAGTCAAAATCTGAGGGGGTGAGTATATCTGGACATTTATGCACCAAGTCAATAATATTCACTCTAACCTGACGTATGGCACAAGCGATCCAAATAGTTTTTCCTTTGTTTTCTGAATTCCATTGTACTCTCCCTTATTTATTAAAAAAAAAACATTGTGCCTGCATTGCTCTTTGCTTAGGCAGCGCTATTGCGCTGCCAATGATCCTTACATTAAAACAGATCCATCCATATCTCCAACAGCTATCGCTTCTTTATACGGGTGGAAAGAAATTGCGGAAGCTTCGGTCTCAAGAGTAATTGGTCTGGGATATCTGCGGGCCTTGGGCTCTGCGGCTTTTCTTATGGCAGTTACTACTTCGTCCTCGTCTGAATCCGATTTATTTTCTTCTTCTGGATTATCGAATTCTTGAGAAATTGAAAGACTAAAGTTACAAACTGTTCAAACAGCAATCCAACTTAAAAAAAAAACTACGTTGAAATAAACGCTTTAACCTGGATCAATAACACCACTTTTTCAGGCAAAAAGTTTAATGTCTTATTCGCGGGATCCCCCCTATTCTTCTCTCGGAAAATCCTCTCTGTATAAAATTCAACCCCTCCCCGACAATCCTCTCCTGGATAATTCACCCCACGTGTAAAATTGAGCAGCCTATAGGAAATTAAGACAAATAAAATAATGAAGACAATTAGGGATAGAATATTTTACCTATATTCCAAAATGCACGTAGAATCTATGGTGTAGAATCAAACAGTTCGTGGTAAAGAACTGTAAGTAAGAGGCGACTCGAGGCGGTAACTAAACATCAAAAAAGGAATTTTGATAACAATTAATAAATACATGTACATTTGTATATGTCGTCGTAATACATTTCAATACATTTGTCGTCGTATCGAACGAGTCCTAAAAGATCGAATAGAGAGTTCATTCGAACGGGAATTAAAAGTTCTAGATCCTTTTTAAAGTAACCAAAAAGACGGAGTCGTGAGAAAGCGGCGTTTTCTGCAATTTGTACAATTCTGCCAAACTACGACTTTGCCCCATGAAGGACCAAGTTGCAATTGATTTAAAATTATGGAACAGCCAATCGATTCAAAAGCATAAACAAACTATATTTCGAGCTTCCCAGTTGTAGAGGAAGTAATGCCATACGTTTGCGCATTCGTTCCTGAAAAGTCACGAAGTCCATAAATGTAAAGGTACTTCAGAGTGGAAAACCTTCTGAAGCACACCTAGTGGACAATACTCAATAATTTTTGTGAATAGGGCTTTATGAATTTTTGAAAACTTTCTTTGCTTAAAAAATTCCTTGCATATTTGGAATAAGGAGCTCTGTCAGTTTTTAATTTGTTTGGTTCTGACTTAGAGTTCAACTCCTCGTTTTTAAATTAGAAAAAAAAGCCCCTCAAAGGTACAGACGTGAAAACCTTCTGATATACGACTAGTGGACACATTCTCTATCGCAAGATACTGCACTGTTATCATATACTATAGTTGTTGGTAGGGGCATAACGTACAGGGTAGGGGGGAGACCCTCCTCTAAGATTTTTAGCCAGATGGATGAAAAGTTTGAGTTGGCGATATAGTGGCGCGAAGCGCAATGATTTTAATGGATATTTTTTTTATTAGAGCTAATGGGCTGATGGTAATATAAAACATAAAATTAATGAAAGATCAAATTCAGTTGGCAAAGAACAAAAAATGAAGCAATTTTTTAATAGCAGCATCACTCACATCAGTGGGTAAAAATTACCATCTAGTGGGTAAAATCCATTACCCCCCTCCCCCAAAAAATATTTTGGCTAATAACGCTCCTAGTCAGTACCAGACCAAGTCCACGGGAAGTAACTACTTGTACTTTTTAGTCCCAGTCTGTTATCTCTGTGCACTTCCGTCATAGGGCCACTCTTCTACAGTTGCCACTATTTTCACATTTTCAAATTAATCTCTTTAACTTTTATCTTACCCCGCTATGATAAATCAACACAAAAAAAGAAAAGAAAAAACAAAATTAAAACAACTGAAGATGTAGAAATAGATACTATAAGATGTTCTACACCATACATTCTGCCTATATTTTGAAATATAGGTAGAATATTACAAGTCATAAAAGACAGAACCAGATTATGAAAACTGTGAAAGTAAAAATACAGAATTTATTGAGAAGCCATCCTGTTATGAATATCTATCTATAAGTTTTTTAACACTTTTTTATGCGCACTCAAAAATAACCAAACTAATCAAGATAAAAACATGAAAATGTATGCAGAATAGTTTTGGCACCATCAGAATGGAAATAAGCTATAAAAAACGAAAAACATAAGATGACATGACATGACAGCCTGAAATATGACAAAATAATGGCAAATGTGTGAGAGCTGAAGGCCTGAGCTGTCATCCATAGCAAGCAAAGCAAACTAAGGTAGGCTACACGAGACTATATTTGTGAGGCTGTATAGTCCACTCATTAAGAAAGTGTACTGATAGACCCTTGAAACTTGGGAAGATTATGTTAGAGCCAAGCATATGTATAAAATGTTCATACAACTGCGTGGGGCAAACTGGATAACTCCCAAGCAGTATATATACATGACAAACACTTGCAAATTGTAAACACTTTGAAATTTCTATGGAACTTTGTCTTAAAGGCTTCCTTTCGTACTGTTACTACTAACAACTCACCAAATCACCTGAGGCCAACACAGCTACGCATGCTCCTTCTCCATCCCAATCTATTCAAAGCCTCCTTCTTAACACTATCCTAGAAAGTTCTCATTTCCATTAAATCTTTCTTTACATCTTCCCACCCAGACCGCAGTCAACCTACTTTCTGTTTAGCCCTAGACAATTGGCCAAAAAGGCAATCTGTCATCCTTCATCTCCAGAACAAGTCTTAGCCATTTCAACCTTGCTCTTATTATAGCCCTTAATCCTAGAAAAGGGGTATAGAAGCTTAGTGTCTGCTCTGACGAGTTCCCTTTCAGTATTCTATGAGCATTGGTTCAAACTTGTCACCCCCTGAAAACAATACCTTTATATAGCAGGCTGAGACTCCCAAAACAGCAGTGACATTGTAATACTCTACAAAAAATAAAAAAGATTTAATTACCATAAATCTTGTTAGAATTCCTATTATTGGGCATGTCTAACCACAAATAGAAACTTGGAATAGCATATATGTTCTGTCAAAAGATTGCTAGAATTGTTCTAGGAATCTGCATTATTTCCAAGATTCCAATCCCAATTCTAATGTTTGAAAAATATTTTTTGAGGATAGGCATGAACGAAGGGGGATTTGAGGTCAAATACTCACAAGATTTCACAATTTACTCCTTCATTTTTAATATAGCTTGCTTGTTTTTTTCCTCAAACAATAACAAATAATCAAAAAAGCTATTTACCATGTGGCTCTGCTGTGTTTCCATCTTTTTCTTCACCAGAAGAATCTGATGTATCCTCCCAGTCACTATCTTCACTGACTTCACTACCAACTTCGTCATCAACATGTTTTTCAATACTCTTTATGTCATTTGCTTCCACCTCTTCAGTCTTTTCACTACTTTCCTCAACAACTTCCTGAACAAACAACTCTTCATCAGAGTCATTTAAATCTGAATTGACAATGGAATCAGATACAGCTCCACTTTCATCATGAATATTGCTTTTCAAAACAGTCAATGCAGATTTACCATTGTTTTTTGTTCCACCTTGTTCTTCATTTTTTGGCTTCTTTAATATAGATATCAATCCACTGGAAGATGTACCATTTGTTTCCTTTTTTTCATTTTTGGTGCTTTTCTTGGAGCCTAAATATACCTTTTTGCTGGTAACTGGTATATTTGGTTTCTTCCTTTTGCCCATTTTAAATTTCCCTGGAATATAAAATTAGATAAATAAATTAAAAGCCTTGGACGATATCAAAACATCAGCAAGATTAAAATATAGTCTTATACAGCAAGCATAAAATATAGTCTTATATAGCATATTAAAATATAGTAAAATATAGCAAGATAAAATATAAACAAATTGGTTGAGAAGAAACAGCCACACACACCTCTGTTCTTCCATACTTGCACAGATTGACTCCCACTTTTGATCAAGAATTTAACATTTGAGTACAGTTGTTTAACCTTGATACTACAATCATACTTGGCTTACTTGGGGAAAGTAGAAAATCAGATCTGTCAAAAATCCAAAATTATGGAACAGGATCCTTGTTCAATATTCAGTCTAATAAAAACTTCTAAAAGTTGGTAATGAAAGCTACACTTGAATGTGAGCTTTGATGGCCCTTAAAAATATCCACTTTAACAAAATTATGACGAATTTCAATTGTCTCTTTAAACCCCTCTTCCAAAACATGTTGCTTCTAGTTTGACAACAACCCTTTATCTACCTTCTCAATAATTTGCTTCTGGCGAAAGTTTAAGACTGAACACATATATACAACACCCATTTTACAAGGGAAAAAACTTACTTAGCTGTAGTTAAGATTAAATCCAATAATTGTTGCCCTTATAATTTTTTATTTTTTTTTTATTTTACAGTTCAAAGTCAAAGTCCTGTTTTTGATTCTGTTAAAATTCAGCAATCCAAACTAAATGGTTGGACATTAAACTCATAACCAATGCTCAATTCTGAAGGAGTAATAGTCACTAGGGACTCTCTGATTCAACCTCCATACAAGCATCATTTTTTCCACATAATTATTTTTAGGTACTTATCATGTTTTGATTTGGGACAGTCATTCTACAATCTTAATGATTTTTCATGATTAAGTTGAATCTCCATGGTTTCAACCCAATGCTATTTTCCTACTTAAACAATGCCCTATATGACCCCCAGGAATGACCAATTTTTAGCAATAAATTCTACATTTGTACTCCTAAATGTGAGAAAAAAATGACTGGAGTATTTTTTACAAAAATTACCATTGGTAATCAAATGAAAAATAGCCTGTCACGCCGACTCTTAATTTCTAAAAATCACTATTCAAAGATGCAAAAAGTAAATGAAGATATGCATGGCACATAGTTTGAAACATCTCAGGAGTTAATTTCTTCAAAAATTCCCGGTTATACAGCCATAAATGTTCCAAGGGGGGGTTAATAGTTGTTGAATGTATTTGTAAAAAAAAGACATTAACTTTTATATTATTTGAGAAACTGTTCTGTTTCTCTCCTGTTTTTTTCTTGACTATACCCTAGATTTGTTTTGAAGACCCTTCTCTACATTTTTTTTTCCCAACAAATTTACACACAAGTGAGAAATAGGTCAGTAAGAGTATTTTAGTTTAAGCATCAATTGGACACTATACAGAAAAGGTTTTTGTAAACCTGTAGGCAAATTATTTTAAATGAGAGTAAAGAGTGCAGCAAAGGTTCATGGGTATTAATATGGAACCCCAGCTATTTTTCATAAGGAATAGCTTTGTATTGGTTCATTGAGGCCTCCAGAGTTTGTATAAAGAGACACATAATTAGAATATGAGGAGGAATATGGTGTCTGCCAGATCCCCCCCTCTTCCCAAAACAAAGAACATATCCCCCTTAAAATTTCCTACAGACAGTTCACTTCCAGAAAATCACCCAGAAAATTCCATTCTACAGACAATTATACCCTGGAAAATTCCCCCCACCTGAAAATTCAGTTGCCAAAGGGAAAGAAAGACAAATAAAAGAATGAAGAAAACAAGTGATTCTAGAATGTTTTGCTTATATTCCAAAATGTATGGTGTAGAATATACTATAGTATTTGTTTTCATGTTTTTAATTATTTTAATTCTTTTTTTTGTATTTTTGGGGGCTGGTGGTTGCAACATTATAGCAAGGTAAGATAAAGGATAAAGAGAATGCTTTGCTTGCTTATTTGGAATCAAGAGTTCTGTCTATCTTAAATTTTATTGGTTTTGACTTGGAGATTGACCATGATATTCAAATTTAATTTAAAAAAGAAGACATGCCCCTTAAAGGTACTTCATATGGGAAAACCTTCCAGTATATGCCTAGCGGACAAGTTCTTGATTGCAAGGGATGAACTGGTGTTATATACTATAGATATCAATGCCAGACATTGCTTCCAATTTAGGGACCCCCCCCCCAACCCCTAAAATGGGGTTTTTAAGACCTTCTAGGGGATAATCCAATATTTTTTGTGAACAGTATTTGATCTTTTTTTTTAACTTTCTCTACTTAGATATTGCCTGCTTATTTGTCTGGGGGAGGGAGGTCAGGGGGAATATTCTGTGGGGAGGGAGGATCAGCATAGAACTGACTAGTATAATTCTCTGGAAAAAGCATATAAGGTTTCAAAAGGTTATAAATCCATCGAAAATGCAGTTATAGAAGATAAACATGAATTCTTTACTGACTACCACATTTTGGCCAAAGACCAACCAGGCAAGATTAGGAATACTGTAAAGTCTGGCAAGACATAAAATAATGTCAGGGCTTTAGAAAGGGGTCATTAGTAGATGATACCAAGTTGGAGAAAGACTTTAGGGTGCAGAGGCCACATATCAAAACAGCACCCATTGTCAAAGACATTCAAAATGGTAAAGGCTGTTTTCAGTCAGAAGGTATAGAAAAAGGGACTCAAATGGAGCCTGTTGTCCTGGAAAGAGTACAAACAAAAGTCAGTATCTTGGAGCCTCTCTTTACAGTTTTTTACCTAATGGTACACTCATTGAGATAAAATTGTGCACACTGCTCCTAATGGGTATATTATTAGATGCATAGCTACTATAAAAGGATCAGTAAAAACTTTTCTATACTTCCTTTTGGTGTTGATCTTTCTTTAAAAAAAAAACAGCCATAAGTATTGTTCTCGGATTCAGTGGTGTGACTCTGTAAGCTCAGCCAGAGTCAATCCAGCTTTAAATGGATACCTCAAGAAATCTGGGGAAGGTAAACAGGAAGGGTGTACAAAAGCACAGGATGGTTGGCCCCCAACCCCCATTGCACTTCCTGGCTGAAGGGCCAAGAAAGAGAGATCAGCACCACTGGTAGGGACTGTAAGGTCCAATGCCATATTTTTTACCCGTTTTTTAAAATAGTAATCAGTACTAAATGTCATTTAATTGTATACCATAACAAGAATGACTGGGAAGTTATTATTATTCCTAGATCAAGCAAATTTTGGTCAACATTTCTAACTTTGAATGGTTTTGGAATGAGGGTCGTCTATCAGAAATCACCTACTCCTACCTTATTAAAGATTGCCCCTGCATGAATTTTCTGGCATTGTTCTGCAACAGGTTCCAATGACACCTATTGAAAGCAACAGTAAGTTGTGTCTAAGGGCCCAAACCTAGTTCAGGTCCTTTTTTTTACCTGGTGAGTTTGACCTGAACACAAAAGTTGTTTCTACTTCTGGTAACAATGAAACAGAAAGGATTTGTTGATCTATATAAGAGTCTGGGTATAAGTCTTTCATGAACCCCTAAATATGCTAAAAGGAATGCTTCAAATTGTTTTCAAAGATATTTTAATGTATAGTCAAGTTTCCTTGGTTTTTAATTCTTTTTAACTTTATCTTTATTTATTTAATTTGAAAATATAAATAAATCAAAATCTATTAATCTGCATAAAAATGTGAAAGTCTAAGCCACTCCATCCTGCTTTCATTAGAATTGTTATATACATTTTATCTGTTTTTTTTTTTTTTGAAGTGGCTGTTTTTATATGACAATAAATGCTGTAATAAGGAAAGTAAAAATTGTCAGAAATTTCTTACCTTTGACAATATAATAGAGAATTGCAAACAAAATTATATATCAGCAGTGTGAAAAATGAAGATTGACTGTTGTTTACTTCTCTTATATGTATTTTATGTTTGAAAGTAATAACAAATTTTATTTATGAACTATGTCAGTATTTATTTTAGCTATATCAATAGGAATTACCTTTTATTCAGAATATCAACAGGTTGGTTCAATTCAGTTTTTACTGGAAGACTATATTTTTTTTTCTATTCAAAGTTGCCCTTGTTTCAGCTAATTACCTATGACTGCCAGAGTTGAACTTGAAAAGAAGAACAGTCCACTTGACCTAGGGACTTGTGCGTGTAAGTTTGAAACTAATCAGATACAAAACATACTCCTCCCTCCCAATTCAGTGCCCAGAAAAAAATGCTCCTCCCAAGAAAAGTGAGATCATTAGTTGACTCAAGAAAAATCTTTGAAAGTTCTAAGCTGAATGAAGAGCCAAAACCAAGCCTGTCAGTCATTATTTAAAATGTAACCTATTTGTAAACAATGGGCATTTAGCATAATTTAGGGCCTGGGGCTGCATGGGTAATGTGTTCTGTGGGTGAATATTACTTAAGCCCCTAAACTATTTGAGAAGAATGACCATCCAAAATTTTGACCCAAGGACTATGGAGGTGTCAAATGAGAAGTGTTACCCTCTAATTACTTTATGTCCTTAAACAGGATATGAGAGCTTTCAATTTTTAATTGAATAAGTCCTCTAAGATATAATACATATGGGGAAATAAAGATCAAGCATTCTAAGTTCAATGCCTTTTTTAAAATAAAGTTTTGTTTGATTCTTTTTAGAATCGTATCAAAGATACTAAAAAACAAATTTTTTATTGCATTATATAAATGCTGATAAATACAAGTTCAAATAGGAATAAAATCCTTTTAATAGACAGTGATAAATTTCGCAAAAAAACTTGATATTTTGATCACATATGCAGTGTTCATCAGTAGTTATACTAATGCATATATGACCAAAATATTTAGTTTTTTTGTGAAATTTATTCCTATTTGAACTTTTGTTTATCATCATGGAAAGGCAATGTGGTCTCTGAAATTATCTATATAAATGCTAATATAAATGTTATGTGACAATCCAAAAGTGTTTTGCAATATGTTTTGGAAAAAAACAATTTTAGGTCCACTTATTTAAACTGAATAAGCTTTGTTGTTAGGCCTAACCAGTCCCTTTTCATTTTACTTTTTTGCAAAGATGACATTTAAAAGATTTCTCCTTTTTAAAGTGTATCAGTCCCATTGGCATTTCCCATTTTTTCATTCCCAGAAATAATCAGATATCAAAGCTTTTGATGCCAAAATAGTTTTTGCTGTAATTTGGATCCCTAACAGGTGTCATTTTACTAACTTCTACTGGTTACAGAAAAAGAGAAAAAAAATGGATTGTTTTTCAGTTTTTTTTCTGTTCTTCTGTAAAATTCATGTTGTGTAATATACTGCCTTTTGAATCACAGCAGCTGATTAGTCCCATCCTATTATCATAGCTGAAAATTTTGAAGAGGGATCATTTTGCAGAGCACCATAAAATTGCATAAAAATTATCTGAAAAAATTATCTCTTACACATTACACCCTTGGGTCTATTTAATTTTATTTTCGTATAGCCTAGTCTAATATAATACATCTTCAAGATTACATTTGTCATAGCTTCTAATGCCCTATAAGTGCCTTTAGGCTTAAACTAAAATGTGACAGCAATGTATCTCCAAGCATTGGTTGTAAAAAAAATTCTCAGACAGCTTTAGAATTTGTGCAGCAAAAGTTAGGACATACAATCTAAAAGGAGAGGTAAAATACATTCTACAAGTGTAAAATACAAAGGTGAAAATATGGTTGGGTCCAAGCCAAACTCTGGGTGCAATGTTTGAAATGCTTACAAGACTTAGATTTCAACTAAGTGTAACATGTTCACTAGCCTATTTGTAAAATCTATTCTTATAATTTTTCTTTTATTTCAGATAAAAATTTATTTTAGATTAGATTTATTTTAGATTTTAGCATAAGATTGATAATTAGCAGGCAGAGGAATCATCACCACTTTCACTACTAATCTCACTAAATGAGGAAACATATAGGCCTAGGGTAAGATCCCAGTAGTTAGACAGTTAATCCACTTGTTAACAGCTAAATCACTGTATAACCTCTATCATACTACCTAGAAATTGGATTGTTTCACCATTGAATGAGTCAAAATCTTTTTAAGAAGTAGGCTATGTGGTTTGCTTGAATATTTTAACTGTACACAACACTCACAATTTCAAATATACTGATATACAACAGTGGAGACTAGGGTTGTCCACACATTTAAAGCTTGAGCCTAATCTTAGAAAATGCTGTGTAATCTTTGACATATGATCTTAGTGGTCCTACCAATGCTGGCTAGAGATATAATTTTCAATTTTAGACTCGCCTCAAATCGAACTTAATTCAGGATAAACAATTTCTTTTAGACAATAAAATTAATATTTCAATGATTTTGAAATTCGATAGAATATAGGTCTTTTAAAATGACTAAACTAAATATTTCAAAAACCAACGTGATTAAAGTTTAAATATGCTCCAACAAAACTGAAGTAGTCAACATTGCCAACTAAAATTAAGAGCTTTTGTACGAGAAATCTACCCGAGACCTGAAAAGAAAAAGATGAAATTCCGTCCTGTGGATATAAAAATTTCATTGAAAGTACTTGAAAACACTTTTTATAAAAGATTCTACAAGATTTTACCAAAGTATCGGACACAAATACTCGATATTAGAAATCAGGGTCACTCTTGTAACAAATTCTCAAAAGACTTATTTTTCCAGTTTAGTCTTTCCTCTGAAACTTTTATTTAACGCATAACCTACTTGCTTCAGGCCTTTTACTACAACTTTTGTGTGAGTATGATTCAGCCATTCAAAAATAAAAATAGGTACGACAAATTTGGAAGGTTATCCCAGCTTAAAAAAACACAAAAAGAATTTATCTTCGTGCGTAATCTATCAAAATATGATTTGAAACAACTTTAAAAAGTGGATGATAATGGAAGGAAACACGACAATTATAAGCAGCGCAATTGCACTGTCTAAGCAAAAAGCGGAGTGTGCTCAATGTGGTATTTATTTCTTCTTTTTTTCACCAAGACAATTTTTAAAGAACAAGATGTCATAGAAAGTTAGGGAAAGGGGGGGGCGGGTTATTTGATTGGGAATTAAAAGTTCTAGTGCTCTTTTTAAGGTTCGAAAGTGATTGGAGGGCAAAAAAAGTCCCAAACACCCATTGTCCCCCCCTCCCAAAGACATCCAATAATTTTTTTTAGATAGCTATTTTATTCAGTGTGATTGAAGGCCCAATAATTATGCCTTTGGAGCAGTCTCCCCTGTAGCCTAGGTTGGGTAGATAAAGGTTGCTGTTCTGCTCCTAGAGAGGATTGTGGGTATCTGGGGTGCACCACATGCACCTTCTCCGTCCCTAGCTCTTCAGGGAGAAATCCAGATGCGTGGACTCACCGTGGCAGAAGGGTGGCAACGGCCCTATCAACCTAACCTTTGCGGACGCCGGCTAACATGCACAAGGAGTGCCGTCGGATTAGGGACCCGTCAGTATATTCCCACGAGACGATGGAAATGGCAGAAAGAATTTTAAAAAACAACTATGGCTATGGCATTCCCGGCAAGCGATGCGTCAGAAGCTACGGCGACCCCGACGAAAAGTGAACTAGCCGACCACCTGTTAAACATCGACAATCGCTCAGTCTGGGGTTCTGGAACGTATGTTCATTGAAATGCCCTGCGACCCAAACCTTCATTGCAGGCAAATGCGAAAGATATTGCAAAAACATTATGTGTGTATCCGAAACCCGGCTAAATGGAAATTTGGAAGACGAGCCTGTCTCCGCCCCTGGTGGAAAATCCGAATTCCACTTTTTCAACTTTGTACCTAGTGATGGTTCTGGTAACGTGTGGGTAGGTCTCCTCCTGGGTACTAAGGCTGCAAAATCTCTAGTTGAATGGCAGCCCATCTCATCTTGTTCAGCAAAGGCCCGTCTCCAAGGTCACCTGATAAACACTATTGTCATCTCAGCCTATGCACTAGCCAGAGCCACGGATGAGAGTACTGTTGACGAGTTCTACAATGCTCTGACACAGTCATTTATAACAGTCCCGAACCGTGATCTACTCATTCTAGGAGTTGATATTAACGCCCAGGCTGGAAACTGCGAGACAGACCGCGAAAGAGCCGTTGGAAGATTTGGATGAGGTGACAGGGGCGAGTGTGGAAGGAGGCTCGTAGAATTTGCCCAGCAGAATACTTGTATTGGTAAATACGTTGTTCCAACACAAACCATCCCAGAGGATCACCTGGCACTCTTGAAATGGAAGAGCCCATTCCCAGGTGGATTACTTGCTAATATCCTCCCGATGGCGAAGCTCTATACAGAACTATAGAGCCTACCGTGTGGCCGACATAGGAGCCAGGAATGGCCCCGATCATATGCTGCTAAAAGCTTCCCAGACCATAAAGCTCGCCTCCAGGAAACAAACACAACCTCCTCTGAGATACGATGTAGCACGTCTTCATGATACAGCAGTCGTAGAAGAGTTCCGCTTGGGATTATCTATCCGTTTTGACATCTTGTCCGCGGACGACGATAACGAACCAACCACCTAAACATAGAAGACGAGTGGAGGAAGATCAGAGACACCATAACAGACGCCTCTAAAAAAGTCCTTGGCGGGCTAAATCAGAAGCGGAAGAAGTGGATCGTACAAGACATCATCAAGCTATTGACCAGAAACAACAGACCGGAAATACCAAATCCACAGTATTCAAAATACTGAGAAAAGAATGCCATATATCCGCCCACCGTGACAGACAGCGCTATTGAGACCACGTGGCAGAAGATATGCAGAAGGTTGCTAGTCATTAAGATACCAGAAAGCTTTACCAGCTACTGAAAGAAGCAACTGGGAAAAGTAAAAAGATCTCAACTGGAGTGAGTGGCGAAGATGGCACGCTTCTGTCAAGAAAAGATGACATAATCGCAAGATGGCACTTTCGCTTCCAGAAGCTGCAGAACCCCAGTCGCAACACCCATTCCACTCGTACGCCCCCAATAATAAAGCCACTGCACTCCAGCCAAGCAACCCTATCCTTTACTCAGTACCACTGAGTCAACAAACCCCATACCGCAACGTAAATGTTCACCCTCCATCAATACAAGAGATCAAAGAGGCAATTAAGAACCTGAGGAATCGCAAGGCGCCAGGCACAGATTCTATCCCGGCAGAAGTCTACAAAGCCGCTCCTATTCTCGCTGAGAAACTACAGAAGCTCTTTTGCCAAATCTAGTCTCAGGAACGTTTTTCCCAGGAATGGCAAGACTCAGTTATACTGCTTGTCTTCAAGAAAGGCGACCGCACTGAATGCAAAAATTACAGAGATATATCACTTATGAGCATTGCGGCAAAGATCTTTGCAATGATTCTGCTTAACCGATTCCGCAAAGTCCACAACGAAAGAACCCCGCCCAACCAATCTGGTTTTCGAGCCGGTAAGAGCTGTATTGACCAACCCTTCACCTTGAGACATATTTTTGAACATAGAGCCAAGCATCAACAAATCACTGTCGCTGTCTTCATTGACTTTATTACGGTCTTCGATTCAGTCATCCAGGGAGGAATTTGGAAGGCAATGGAAGAGGACTGTGTCCCACCTAAGATCATACGACTCATTCAGGCTTACTATCAACACACACGAGCCTGCATCAAGATGAACAGAGAACTTTCTTCGCTATTAGCTATTGACTTCGGTGTGAGGCAAGGGTGTGTACTCTCTCCCGAACTATTCAATTTTGTTGTCGATTGGGTAATGAAAAGAGCAATGCTAAACTTCGAAGGAGTCGAGGTTAGACCTGATTTCAGTATCATCGACCTGGATTATGCCAATGATGTTGCTATTCTTGGCAAATCCGTTAGCGAAGCCCTGAAAATGCTTCTGAAAGTCTCTGAAGTTGCTGCCCCAGTGGGGCTCAAGATTAATATTTACAAGACTAAAGCTATGTCTAATGCCCCGGATATAAACTCTACCCCTATAACCCTTAACCATAGGTAGATTGAAGTTGTTAATAAATTCAAGAATCTCGGATCATAGGTTAACATTAACGGTGGATGTAGCGAAGAAATCCAATGCCGCATTGCATCAGCTTCCGCTGTCTTTGCACAGCTGTGGAAGCCACTATGGAAAAGGAAGGAAATCCACCGGAAAAAAAAAATTCTTATTTACGCTGCCCTTGTCTGATCAGTCTTGCTGTACGGCTGTGAGATGTGGCCCTTAAAAGTCACCGAGGCACACGCCCTCAACACTTTTGAACACAGATGCCCGAGGAACATATTGGGGTTATGACTCAGCAACCGAATTCCAAATGCGATCATCCGCCAACGATGTGACCAGTAGTATGACATCACATCTATCATTCGACGCCACCGCCTGTCCTGGTTTGGCCATGTTTGCCAAAGACCAGCCGAGACTCTCACAAATCAAAGCATACGATCCAAACCAGCACCTGATTGGAGGAAACGACACGGAGGAAAAGCCTAAACTTGGCTTAACACAGTCAAATCTGACCTCGAGCCAATTGGCGGTTTCCGGAGACATGGTCGCAGATGGGACCCTTCATGGCTTGGAATTATCGCCCTATTAACCTGAGACCGTAACCTGTGGAATTCAAAAGTCTGCCAGATCCTGTCGCCAGGGAGAGCTACATTTTCCCATTGCTTATGGATAGTAGTTGTTATTGGGATACGGGATCATATTTGACCCTTCGTGCCTAAAGAAGCTAAGAGTATTAAGTTGAAGCTTTCAGGGGATATTAAGGGGAGTGTTGAACTAAATCAAAACACACTGTTTGCATGCAGATTGTCGAAATAGCGTAACCCAGAAACGGCTTAGGGTATTAAGTTGGAACTTTCGGGGAATGATGAGGGGGCTGATCAATTGACCAAAAGTCAATGTGTACACACTACTGCTACTACTATTACTACAACTACTACTTCTTAAGATTGTTAAAGGGGCAAAACAGCAACACCTTACGACCGGCTTACAGTATTAAGATGAAACTTTCAGGACATGATGAGGGGGATGTTTAACTGACCAAAGGCAATACATACATGCTACTACTGCTACTGCAACTGTTACCACTATTGCCATGACACCTAATACTAAGCCTAAGGGTATTAAGGTGAAAATTTCAAGGAGTAGTGAAGGAGAACTTTACTAAATCAAAACATACTATGTACATGCAAATTGTCAAAAGGGCGTATCAGCAATACCTATGGAACGGCTTTGAGCATTAGGTTGAAACTTACAGGCCATGTTGTGGGAGATGTTGAACATGCCAAAAGCCACTATGTGTTTGCAACCATTACTACTTTTGCTGCTTCTTCTACTGCTACTACTACTGCTACAACTGTTGAAGGGATTTTCAACCGATTCAAAACACATTATGCGTATGCAAGTTGTCGAAAGGACGTATCAGCAGTGTCCCAGGAACGATTTAGGGTACTAAGTTGAAACTTTCAGGGTATGTTGAAAAAAAATCAAAAGGCACTATGTGTGTACCGCTACCACTACTGCTAATAATGCAACAACAATGACTACTACTACTAATACTGCTGAGGGTAAGGGTATTAAGTTGAAACGTCAGGGAATGTCTAGGGGGCTGTTGAACTAAATCAAAACACACTATGTGCGTTTAGGTTGTCAAAAGTTTTCATCAGCAATATCTCAAGAGCGTCTTAGAGTATTAAGCTGATAGTATAGCTAATCTAAATTAGTTTTAGGGATAACCTGAAACAAAATGCAACAGCTTTGATTTTGGTATAATTCGAACCAGAAAAAAATTATGCACAACATATAAGAAACCGGCCAAAATCGATCGAGGCGAAATTGACGTTTTTTCGTCTTTTCTTCTAAAAGAACGACTTTATAAAATTAATTAACTTACACTTTTGAAAAGTCGGTGATAGGAGAATTAGGTACATAGATCACGAATATGCACTCAATTCTGTGTTTTAACGATCTCTAAGCTTTCTGATCCCTTCTCCCAAACACGTGAGATAAAGCGGGCATTAATATACGAGATATAACACAAGATACTGCTTGATATTACATAAGATATTACGAGATATTACTCGTATTTTGGATATTACACAAGGTCAGATCCACGAAGAGAAAATATACACTTTCTACGCTGGAATGCTAGGAAAAAGTCGTGTCCTATTATCTTGAATGTTTGCGCCCCCCTATCACGCCCACCCAATCAAATAGACGAATTTGCACACATCCCAAAATTGTATGGCAGCTGGAAGAATTCGAATCATCCATATAAGTCAAATGATTCTGTTCTTTCGACAATATATTCTGATCTTCGTCATCCAGAATTCGAGGAAGATAAGATTTCAAGCTTAGATGTTCTTTGACTTACGTCGTGGCATCTCCAGCAACCTAGATCAAGTTGGAATAAAACCATGAAATCAGTCATGGTTGGAGACCATCCCGGTAACGCCAACATTTTCTTTCTTTCTATGATCAATATTCCTTCAAGTGGCGAAAATTGAATACTTTCTAGACTGACATTCATTGCCCATCAGGGCAAACGGTACGGATTTAGTCCGGTCATAACCTTTGACCCGCCATTGGGGTGGAAGTCCAAGACGATTATTGCTGTAGAAGGACCTGGAAGTAGCGTTGCAAAAGTAGTGGTTAAACTAGGATGATTCCACACCCTCATAATTTTGTCGGTGCCATTAGATCTTTGATGGATGGATCTTAAATCTTTGAATTGATGTTTGCTTCCGATACAGTTCCTCATCTCCTAAGTGGTAAGGCTATTTCTCAAGCACTACGAGCCCATATCATTATAGATGCAGTCATTCACTCGATTCTAATTAAGGAACTTGTAGACGAGAATTCAGATCCAAAATTTGAATTGACTACAGAACTTGCATACCGACAAAGCAGTGGATGTCGGAAAGAAGATTCTGGACGGAATGGTAGCAAAATCTCTGAAGGAGCTTTCGTTTAAACGAAACGATCAAACAGTCCTTATGACGGTGAGGCAAAAACATGGGGGAGAAATCCACCGTTTCGGACCTTCATTGCTATTTCAGCGTCTTGTAACCATATCCAACCGACTGAATACGGACGAAGAATCTTCATTTAAATATGAAATTTGTTCCTATCCTGCCTCGCTTTTTGACGATTCTGGCACGCTCCAATAGCCAAATAAACCAAAGCTAGCAAAAGCCATCAAGCAACTTTAAGAAATCGATAATACTTGAGAAAAACATAGTCTGAATTGCACCTACAGCGCTTTGCTTCACAGGATTTTCAGGGCAAAAAAAAACATATTCAGAGATCTTAGACCGATACTGGAACTAAGCGTCGACCAAATATTCAGACGCCATTTTTGTCTTTGATGGCTACGACATTGCTGCTTCGACAAAAGATATGACTCATCTTAAGTGAAACCGTATCACTGAACGGGAAGTACTTTTTTGCCTTGAGACTGATCACCAAAAAAGGGGAAGTTATTTCGTGCACAAAGAATAAAGCCCATTTTGTCAATGTGCTTACCGATTAGTTACGAGGCAAAGTCCGAGAACCATCCAAGCCAAAGCTGATGCTGACTTGCTTATTGTGCTTACAGCGGTTGAGTGTACGAAGACTTAGGACACTGTAGTTATCGGTGACGATACCGACTTGTTGGTGTTGTTACTTCATCATTGTATTCCTGAGTACTACAAGAACTATCTGCCCAGTGAGCCTAAGCCAACCACTTCAGGTGCAACTAGGGAAATCGTAGCTACTGTCAAGAAAATTGGGACTGAAACCAGCAAACTGCTTCCTTGTGTTTCCACAATTCTTTGCTGCGACACAACTTGCCTTCTGCATGGACTTGCCAAAGGGATTAAGTTTAAGCGGCCGACGAAAAGTTTAGGGAAAATGCTTCAACATTCGCTAGAATTAATGCTTCGAAAGAAGATTTTAAGGCGGCAGGAGAGGCTGCCATTTCTATATTGTGCTGTAGAAAATATACTCACAATCTTGACAGTTTTTCAGCAGAAACCAAGACTTTCAGCAGAAAAGTAACAACGTCTACAACTTTCGTGCACCCCAAGATCACCTCCTACTTCAGCAGCAGCAGCAGCAGCAAAATTTCACTGTTTTCGAACTTATCTTCAAGTACAAGATTTGATCGGGCTTCAGAGCCCTACCCTTGATCCTGAGAATGGGTGATGGAGATTTTAGAACGGCATGCTGTATCCTATTCTCACGGATCCTCCAGAGGCACCAAAGAAAATTCTCACAGTTGCGAATTACTGTTGTAAGGGATTCTGTGATAGTGACTGGTGCAACTGTCATGGAAATTGCATCGAATGCGACAGTGCAAATCTTGCAAAGGAACTAGTTTCTCTAATACCTAAGTCCAAATCGAAGATGAAGAATACATATGATTAATTAAAGAAATGTGATGAATAAAAGTGATATAAAGAGCTTAGAAATGACCAAAAGCGTTGTAAAAGACCTAAAGTGCTTATGAGCCATCTAAAGCGTTTATAAGTAATATAAAATGTTTATATGTGGCCTAAAGTGCTTTAAAAGACCTAAAATGCTAATGAGCGATCTTAAGCGTTTATAAGAGATATAAAGGGCTTATGAGTAACATAAAACCGAAAGTGCTTAAAAGCGATCTAAATCGTTTATTAGTGACATAAAGGGCTTAGAAGTAATTTCAAGCACTATAAAAGATCTGAAGTACTTATGAGCAGTCTAAAGCTTTTATAAGTTTCATAATGGGTTTAGAAGTGACCTGAAGCGTTATAAAAAAAAATTTACAGTGCTTATGAGCTATCTAAAGTGTTAAACGCTTATAAACGCTTTAGACCACTCTTAAGCTCTTAGATTTTATATAACGCATTAGGTGATTTTTAATCCGTTTATATTACTCATAAGTACTTTAGATCACTCATTAACACTTTAGGTCTTTTATTTTTCTTTGGGTCACTTCTAAACCTTTTGTATCATTCATAAGCGCTAAACCCTTCTACACCCTTTATATAACCCATAAATGCTTTAGATCGCTCATAACATCTTTAGGTATTTCATAACGCTTTAGGTCACTTTTAATCAATTTATATCAGTCATAAACGCCTTAGGTCACTCATAAGTACTGTTGCCCTTTTATAACGCTTTAGGTCGCTTCTAAAGCCTTCATATCACTTATAAATACTTTAGGTCCCTCATAAGCACTTGATGTCTTTTATATCGCTTTAGGTCACTTCTAAACCCTTCATTTTACTTGCAAACGCTTTAGATCGTTACTATGCACTCTAGGTCTTGTATAATGCTTTCGGTCACTTCTAAACCGTTTAAGATTGCTCATAAGCACTTAATTTTTTAACGCTTTAGCTCTCTTTTAAGCCCTTTATATCACTTATAAACGCTTTAGATGTTCATAAGAACTTTAGGGGTCTTATTGCGCTTTAGATCACTTCTAAACCCTTCATATATCTTATAAACACTTTAGATCGCTCATATGCGCTTTATGTATTTTATAACGCTTTCTATCACTTATATACGCTTTAAATCCCTCATAAGCACTTTGTGTCTTTTATATCGCTTTAAGTCACTTCTAAACCCTTCATCTTACTTGCAAGCACTTTATATTACTTATAAACGCTTTAGCTCAGTCATAAGAACTTCAGGTCTTTTATAACCGTCTAGGACACTTCTAAACCCTTTATATTACTTATAAACGCTTTAGAGCGCTCAAGAGTAATTGAGGTCTTATATAACGCTTTAGGTCAATTCTATTCCCTTTACATCACTTGAACGATTTTGATCACTCATAAGCACTTTAGATCTTTTATAATTCTTTAGCTCACTTACAAACCGTTTCTATCACTCATAAACGCTTTAGATCGCTATTAAAACACTATTATGTCGCTTATAAACGTTTTAAATCACTTATAAGTACTTTAGGTCTTTTTGAATTCTTTAGGTGATACCCTTTATTCACTCATTCACGCTTTAGATCGCTCATAAGAAGCTTCAGTTTTTATAATGCTTTATGTCACTTCTAGACCCTTTAAATAACTCATGAATGCTTTGATCGCTCATAAGCACTTTAGATCTTTTATTTAGGTTACTACAAAATTCTTTATATATCTCATAAACGATTTAGTTCGGTCATAAGAAATTTAGGTCTGTCATGACACTTTAGGTCACTTCTGATCCCTTTATATCACTTATAAGTGACGTAAATCACTCATAAACAGTATAGCTCTTTTATAACGCTTTAGGTCACTTATAAACTCTTCGTATCACTTGTGAACGCTTTAGATCACTCATAAGCGCTTTAGGTCTTTTATAACACTTTATATCCCCTATTAACGCTTTAGATCGCTGATAAGTATTTTATGTCTTTTATAACGCTTTAGATTACTTCTAGACACTTTATTTTACTTGTAAACGCTTTAGTTCACTCATAAGCACTCTAGGTCTTTCATAACGCTTTAGGTCTTTTCTATACCCTTTATGTCACTTTTATGGGCTTTAGATTGCTCATAAGCACTCTAGGTCTTTTATAGCATTTTAGGTCACTTCTAAACACTTTATACTATTTATAAACGCTTTAGGTCGTTCATAAAAACGTCAGGTCTTTTATAACGCTTTCGCTCACTTCCAAACTATTTACATCATTTATAAACGATTTAGACCGCACATAAGCATTCTAAGTCTCTTATAAAACTTTGGGTTATTTTCAAACCCTTTTTATCATTTATAGACGATTTAGATCACTCATAAGCACTTCAGGTTGTTTAAATTTAACTTTAAATAATAAAAAGGGTTTAGAAGTGACCTAAAATGCTATAAAAGACCTAGAGTGCTTCTGAGCAATCTAAAGCGCATAAAAATTGCATAAAGGATATAGAAAGGACCTAAAGTGTTGAAAAAGTGTTGATGATGCGCAGAAAAAGCCACTATATCTCTTAAACGTATACGTCGGGGTATCACGAAGCATTGGTTCAGTAATCCAAGCCTAGTTGATGCTTGGAGAAAATCCAAATTTTGGTACCATTTGTGGCCCCAGTGTGACCATCCTCGCTCTGGCTGGGTTTGTGACATTCGTCTTTCTACCAAAAAAAAAGTTTGCAAGGGAACTATCTATCCACAAGAACCAGATAGTTGAAGAGACATCCCAGCAAGCTCCTCTGTCCCAACCTTCTTTCTCGAGAAATGTGTCAAGAGATCCTCCTAGCGCCCGCCTATTTTTTTTTTTTTTAAGAAGAAGAAGATTTTATTTGAATAAATCAACATAACAAAAAAACATATACCCCCAACAGAGAGCAAAGCTCGTAAAATTGGGTATTAATAATAAAACAAAAAAAAAACCAAAAAAACAAAACAAAAAAACATTTCCTCATCATAACAAAAGAGAGAAAGAAAAAAAACCTGGTTAAAGAAAAAAACAAAAAACATAACAAACATAAAGAAAACAAACGCTGGACAAGTGGGGCATGGAAGGCTATCCCAACATGGGTAACAAATATAAACAAAAATAATAATGATAATAATAAAAAAATTTCTATTCCACCATCACAGGTCAATACATAATTTTAATATTTTCTTCCTTAGAACTGATATTTGCCGAAATGACTCAATTTTAATTCTATCTTTCAGCCTATATTTATTTGAAATAAATGGTATTTGGTATCTAATTGAAAATCTAGATCTTTCACAATTAACAAAGGGAATTCGATATGTTCCAGAACACCTAAGAGCCGAAGGAGGGGGCAGAATCAACAGAGATTTTTCACAAAAATAACTACTAGGATCTTGTATTTTAAAATGCCATATTGATATATTAAGTTCTCTTATATGTTTCAGATCTAATAAATTCAAGAAAAGAAATAATGTTTCAGTTTCCGATGCATCTCTAAGTTTTGATGGACGATGTAAAAAATTTCCAAGTATTCTCACTGCTTTATTTTGAAGGATCTGTAGGGGTTTTATATGAGTCCAAAAAGTATTTAAATAAATAATTGTGAAATAATTTAAATAATGAGAAATCAAAGAATGATAAATTATTTTAAAATTGAAAATGGAAAAACATGTTGCAAACGATACATAGACCCAATATTTTGCGAAAGTTTCACCCTTAAATGATCAATATGAGTTTGAAATGACAAAAGGGGATCAATAAAAACTCCTAAATAACGATATGATTGAACCCTACGTATTTTATGCTCACCAACTTGAAGCTCCTGACATGAAATTTTTTTAGTAGCACGTTTTGAATGACCAAAAACCATAAATTCAGTCTTCTTAAAATTCGGTACTAAATAATTAGATACAAACCATCGATTAACTGAACTAACAGTGTTAAACAGATTTTGAATGAATTTAGACGAATCCTTCGCTTTAACAGAAACAGCTGGGTCATCTGCAAATAAAATTGCAAGACCATTATTTCCCTGAAAACATCGTGGGAGATCATTAATATACCTCAAAAATAAAAACGGACCTAATACCGATCCTTGTGGGACACCAATATCTTCAAGATCATTTAAACTAGACAAATGTCCATCAACATCTACCATGATTTTACGTCCATAAAGGTATGATCTTATTATTTCTAGTCCTTTCCCTCTTATACCGGAATTTTCCATTTTATCAAAAAGAATTTCATGGTTTAAAGTGTCAAATGCTTTTTTAACACCATAAAAAACAGTAGATACATGATAATTACTATCTAAGCAGTCATTTATTTCTAATACAAGAGCTGCAACTGCTTGTTCCGTCGAATGGCCTGCCCTAAATCCAAACTGATATTTGGTAAAAAAATTTATTTTATCTAGATAATTAGTAATCCTTCCTTTAAAAATTTTTTCCAATACTTTAGACAACGGTGATAAAATTGCAATAGGACGATAATTATTTGTATCAGATTTATCTCCTTTTTTATGCAATGGTATTACACGCGCAATTTTCCATCTTTTAGGAAATGTACCTGAGAAAATACATAAATTTAAAATATGAAGCAATGGTTCAAAAATTTCACCTGCAATATTTTTTAGCAAATTAGTTGAAAGTTCATCATATCCCAATGAATTACCATTTTTTAAATTCTTAATGACCTATTGAAATTCTGCAAAAGTAACCGGGGCCATAAATATGCTCGTATCTTCAGTGGGCGGTAGATATTTTTTATGCGACCTTGGGGAAGAAAGGTCAACTTCTCCTGAAACAACAGATGATCCAATACTAGCAAAATATTCACTAAACTTCTTAGCAACAGCTTGTGGTCCTCTAAATCCTTTACCATTAATATCAAATAACACTTCAGGGTGTAACAACTTTTTATTTCTTCCAATTTTATCTTTAATCAAACTCCAAGTTTTTCTAGGGGAATCTGAATTTCGAAAAGAATTTTCATAATAAAGTCTATCACTTACTCTAATGATCCTTACCAGCATGTTCTTATAATTTTTAAAACGCGTGATATTTATTTCCGTGGGATATTTTATTCTAATTTTATATAAACGATTTTTCTCATTAATAGATCTCAAAAGTGATTCATTTATCCAAGGTTTTTTTGGGGTAAGTTTCTTTCCTCTCGGGCTTTTATATGGGCAAAAGAGATCAAGATTTTCATTCATAATATAATAAAATTTATCTAATGATTGGTTCGGATCCTTTTCATCAATTACAGGACTCCAATCAACATCACCAAGCCCTTCTTTTAACCTTAACACATTTTTATGTGAAAAATTTCTACGCTTGGTTTGATTTTTTTTATTATGCGGAAAATTTATAAGAAAATCAGACATAATTATACAGTGGTCAGATGAATCATCAGGAATAATAAATGTATTAACAGCACTATAAGGTGAAAAAATATTATCAATAAGTGAAAATGATGTATCAGCTATTCTAGAGGGCACAAAACATACGGGGTTTAGTCCATAAGATAGTGGGCCCTCCAAAAACTTCAAAATATTTCTATCTATTATATTCTGATCTGCAGATAGGAGTTTCATTAAATCAATATTAAAATCACCGATAAGTAAATAAGGAGTATTAAAACTAGCTAATTTATCCAACATACTTTCAAAATGATTTTTAAATTCTATCTGGCTGGATGACGGAGTACGGTAAATAACTGCAATTAAAAGCTTCCGATTATTTGGAAAAGAGCATTCCACTACACAAGATTCAAAAATCATTTCAATATTCATTGGCAAAAAATCAATCCTTATACGTGCTGGTATGCAATTTTTAATCAAAACACCTAGACACCCTTGTTTTTGTCTTTTCCGACCGATGTGAAAAAATTTGTAATCTTTTACATGTATATTTTAAATTTAATAATAATCTAAAAAATTTTAACATAGGCATAATATATATGTATATGAATACGACAAAAAAGTTTCAATCACATCCTGCGCAGTCCTCCAACCCCGGCAATTCCACAACGACATCCAACTTGTATTTACATTTTTTCTTACCAGCTCATTCATAAATATATATTGATTTTTTGGGATATCAAAATTACTAGAAGTATCTTCATCATCACCAGCTACAATAGTTTGAAAAATTGACTGAAATGAATGAGAATTCCGCTCAAATTCTTTTAACCTTGATGATGGAATTTCACGATTATCTCTATCCATTATCAAATATTAACCCCATATTAAGAGAAACCACACCATGCCCCAAACGACCAGCAAACCATAATAAAAAATAACAATTAAAAAAACAAAACAAAAAAAGAGTAATCTCCATTCCAAGTCGTTTTCCCTCAGTACGACTAATCTGCGCAACTTTTAATTTAGAAACATAAATATCTTCATCAAAACCAAAAAACACTACTACTGTGTCCAGGCCGAGTGTAACTGAAAGCCAAAACCAATCCATAAGAGCTCTACTCACACCCCGGTACGCTCCGCACCGCGCTATACATTATACACTATTAATACATTTCATCATTTTGTTTTTTTTACATTATTCCATCCACAACCTCTTTTTTAAAAAAAGATGATAAGAAAACACGAGACAACATTACTTTATACCAATATGCTATCACAAAAAAAAACAAAGAAGTAAAAGCACAACAAAATAATAACTCAAAATCATGTTAGACTAAAATAATTAATATAAATATGACAACCCACTTAGCATTGCATAGGCATGACTCGAGGATTTATTGGCACTGACAATTCAGGAATCACGTCATTCACGGAGAAAGAAACACGCAGGCCATTTGACCGAACAAAACAAAGGAGAGGTGGAACCAATTTTGTTACCCATGCTTGAATACCACAATCAGCAAGCTTTGATCTTTTTTCAATCAGCCGTTTTCTAATATCTCTCACTGCCGTTGGAGCATCATCACTAAGATAAATATCTTTATGACCGCAAACAGTCTTTCCTTTAAGTTTTTTACTCTGTTTCAGAATCGTTTTTTTTTGTTGTTTAGACCGAACAGTAACTTTAAAAAATCTAAGCTCTTTTTTTAATTATGTAAAAGCAAAATCTGGGGTCTCGTTTACACCTAGTCCTTCTTCACAAACAGTTTTGAAAATCGCTTTAGCTTCCTCTTTATTATCGCAAGGTACATTCCAAACCACTATATTTTTCTCATACATTCTATACTCGCAATGCATTAACCGATTTTTCAACTGATTATTTTCTTCACGGAGAAACACTGACTCAGCTGTAACAACACTAATCTGTGATTTTACATTTATTATTTCATTCTCAGTAGCCGCCACATGGGTCTGGATCGTCAAAAATTGCTGCGATTGGCCAGATAGAGCTTCCTCAAGCGATTTGACCCGGGTTTCCAGAGATTTAAACTGGTCCGTGATACCGTCAAGCTTTTTTCCATTGTCTTTCACTATAGTTAGAATTTCAGAAAAGCTGCGAGCCAGCGTTGAAATTGACAAAGTTTCTCCCTCCTTAGGTGAAGATGACGAATAATAATTTTGATCCTCTTCGAATGAGACTTCTTTACGGTTTCTTTTATTTCGCCCCATGAATAAGCAGCAATTAAAAAAATGGACAAATAGTCTTACCTCAGCCGGCAACGATTGTTTATCCACGATGTTGCTAGCGTGCAGTGCTTTTATCCGTTTGGCACGGCAAACACCTTTTCCAACGTCGGTAATCAAAGGCTCTGTTTATAATGACTCAAATCCAATCCTCTTTTACTCCATGCAATTCTTCAGTTCAAAGCAATAATCACACACCAAAAAATTTTCTTTCATCAATTCAAAACATTAATCTCACAAGCTATTTCACTCCTCAGCCAAAACTACCGCAGGCACGGAGCGCCTAAGGTGTTACTCGTTCGGGGAATGAATCATGCCTATCTGCTCAAGTTATTCCTGACTCCGAGTAGAATTCATACTTCTTTGCTGAATTTTCTCCGCCAGATGCCGCCCTACAGTCCAAATATGAAGATAAGCTTGATAAACTTCTGTCTAGTTGTCTAACCGACAGTTTTGTTGTTCGGTTGAATCTGTACTGCGAGAAATCCAACGCCTAAAACGTAAAAAATCTTCTGGCATCGATAAAGTGAGCGCTCTTCACATTCTGCATGGAAGCGAGCTGCTGTTACACCATATTGCTCTTTTGATGAGGATGATTGTTACCCAAGGAGTTGTACCTTCTTCTTTCTCAATTGGAGATCTCACTCCAATTCCAAGGAAAGATAAATTCCTCACCTAGGGCTTGTCTTTCCACCCTGTAACGGTGGCTACTACCTTCTGTAAGCTTTTCGAACTTCTGTTCATTGACCATCTGAATCCGAAATGATATGTTCCACCTTACCAATTTGGATTCCAACCACCTATCGGTTGTGCCCACGCTTTGTCAGATGTCGCGAACGCACTGATCGATGCTGCTGCATCAGGTGAAACTCTCGTGTTAGCCGGGCACGATGTTCGTAAAGTGTTCGATTCTCTCATTCCCGCCGCTATGCTACTCCATGCAGCAAAACGAGGAGTGAACCCATAGAGACATGTATTCTTGTCTTAAAGTTCGCCTAATACTTCGCCCATTAGCTAAAGCTGACGGCTCTCAAGTCTTCACTCCAACCCCTGATATTTTTTTCAACGTCGAAAAAGGTATCCGTCGAGGTGCTGTTTCTTCTCCTTCGCCCTTCAATAATGGAGTTCTTGATTGAGAGTTAGCTGTTCCTACATCTTTCATCTTTGCCAGTCTTGATTTATCTGTCGTATGTTATGCAGACGAACTTCTGAACTTGAGCCGCACTATCCAGCGCATTAGCGAGATATTCGAAACGCTACAATCTGAGTATGCAAAACTAGGTCTTCAGTTCAATGCTGAAAAGTCCAAAGTTGCATTCTTCAACTGGAAGCAAGCGTCGTCTGGGTTTATATTCCTCTCGAAAATAGTAGGATTAAGCTAGTAGATCATATCACCTACCTCGGTCTTCCCATTGGTTCGTCAGTAATGCACACGCGACAACTATTAATTGCTTACATTGAACGTAGAGTTGGGTTATCATATGCTTCTTTTGTAACGAATAAGTTACGCTTCAACCACCGTCTTCTTTCGAAACTTTTCAACTCTGTCACTCTACCACATTATCTGTACATATCGCCGTTACGGAAAATGCTCACAAAATCTGACAAGTCAAAAATTAGTTCAATCTTCTTCCGGTTCGCGAGATATTTTTTACGTTTTCCCCCTTGGATCCCCAACTCTTATCTAATTAGAAAATTCAGCATTGTTGACCCCATTATAGCTGTGGAAAAGCGAATCGTGCTTATAGTTCCCGTTTAACGAAGTTGAACCATCCTTGGTCGTCGGCACTGGCCCAGTAGTTAAGATGTATTTGTTGTGTTTTTTCGCGCTTAGTGTAATTGTTGTAATTTTCAAACTGATTGATGATTTAGTCTCTTTTCGTACGTGTCCAATTTAAGTGACGCTGGTTATCCTTAATCTTGATGTCAATTTTTCTCTGATAATATATTGCGTATATTACTAACAAATTAACTGTTTATTAATTATCCATTCTTTTAAGCATATTGTTTCAAGTAGAGATGTAAAAAATCCGTCATTGAATAATTTCCTTGTTTCTGATATTTATGTATATCGGAGCAAATGAATAATTTGTTGAGAGTGATCTGGCTTCAAGACCAGCGGGCGAAACTGTCATTTAATTGTTTTACCGTTTCTTGTCATACTTACACTATTTGGTATGATTATCTGCTGTATATTTTTGATTCACTGATAGTTATTTGGGTTATTTTTTTAACGATTGCAGCTTGATGCAATGATGCTCATATTACTTGTTTGTTCAGTATTTGGGAGTAAAAAAAGAAAAAACATGCCACGTACCTGCAGTGCAGTGTATAATTGAGTTTTTCTTTCTTGTCTTTATAATTTGTTCTAAGAGCTGATTTAGATCTTAGCTCCAACGTTCGTCACCGACGACGTTTATTATCACTGCTATGTTTATGTTTATTTCTTTTCTTTTTTCGTTTATTGCTCTGTCTTTTCCTTTGTTGTATGACGGGTTTTATAATACTACTACTACTAACAAATCACCGCAGCACCAAGCCGCCTGAGGCCAACATAGCTACGCACGCTCCTCCTCCATCCCAATCTATTCAAAGCCTTCCTTTTTACACCCGCCCACGAAGTTCCCAGCTCCTTTAAATCTTTCTTTATGACGTCCTCCCATCCCAGACGGGGACGACCTGCTTTCCGTTTAGCCCTAGATGGTTGGCCGAGATGAACAATCTTCGGCAATCTGTCATCCTTCATCCGCACAACGTGCCCTAACCACCTCAACCTTTCTTTCATTATAGCCCTAGAGAGCGGTATTGAACCACATTTTTCGTATAGCCTATTGTTTGAAATACGGTCAGTCAGCCGGGTACCCAGAACAATCCTTAAGCAATTTCTCTGGAAAACATCTAGCAAATCTTCTTCCGTTTTTCGGAGCGCCCACGCTTCAGAACCATACTTGACCACTGTCATCACTGTAGCTTCCAATATTCTAATCTCGGTTTGCAGACTTTTCTTCCTAATCTTCCAGACTTTTTTAAACTGTGAAAAAACACCCTGAGCCTTGGCTATTCTACATTTAACATCTTCACTGCTCTCACCATCTTTACTAATAATACTACCAAGGTAATTGAAGCTGCCCAACTGATCAATCTTTTAATTACCTAACATCACCTTTTAATCTTCACTTATTCATATCCTTAGTGACTTAGTCTTCCTAACATTAATTTTCAAACCAACAATAATGATAATATATGGTTGTTATGGAAGGGATGATCGTACAAACTTCAGAGAGGGCTCATTTGATTGAAAATTGAAAGTTCTAGCACAGTTTTTAAGAGTCTACAGAGATCAGAGGACAACTAGCCCCCCCCCACACCTCTTTTCCCTGAAATGCATCCAATACAAATTATGAGATAGCCATTTTGTTAAAAATAGTTCAAAGTTCAAATAAAAAACTCTGGTGTCAATACAACCCCCCAGGGCCCGAGGGCAGGCGTTGTAAGTTATGCCCGTAAAGCACATATGGTTCTTTTCTGGAAAGGATGCTCGTATAAACTTCAGAGAGGACTCATTTGATTGGAAACTGAAAGTTCTAGTTCACTTTTTAAGAATCGAAGGAGATCCGAGGGCAACAAGCCCCCCCAGCCCTTTTTCCTCAAACCCATCATATACAATTTTGAGTAGCTATTTTTTTTTTAATAGTTCAAATATCAGATAAAAAATCCGGGGTCGACACAACCCCCCAGAGCCCGGGAGCAAGTGCTTTAAGTTATGTACTGGAGGCGTATGAGGTTTTTATGAAAAGGGTGGTAGTATAAACTTCAGAGATGACTCGTTTAATTGGAAATTGAAAGTTCTAGTTACCTTTTTAAGTCATCAGAAATGATCGGAGGGTACGCCTCCGATCATTTTCCCTCAAATACATCCCCCACGCCTTTTCCCTCAAATACCTCTGATAAAACTTTTGAGATAGCCATTTTGTTCAAAATATTCCAAAATTCAAATTACTATAAATTATGGGTTAAGAAATACTTTTTAAGAATTGAAAATGATCAAAAATTAACAAGCCCCCCCCCCCTTGTGTCTATTTCTCCAAATGTATCTTATCAAAATTTTGAAATAGCCATTTTGTTCAAAATAGTCCAAAATTCCAATTACGTAACTTAGGGGTTGAGAAATCCTCCCTAGCCCCCGTGGCAAGAATTGTAACTTATGTAAGTTGCCCGTTATTAGAATACAAGTTCTGTGGAAGGGGTGGGCGTATTAACTTTGGAGGGAGCTCATTTGATCAGAAATTAACACTTCTAGTTTTTTAAGAGTAAAAAGCTATCAATGGCCAACTAGCCCACGCCCCACTTTCCCAAAGGGCATCTGGTCTAAAATTGGAGATAACCATTTTGTTCAAAATAGTTCAAAGGCCAAATAACTATGCTTGCAGGGTTGATCCCCCCTAGCCCCGGGGAAACGGCTCTGACTTACGGAACTTAATTATTTTCACTTTGACACTTTGTTTACTTTAATACTTGGATTTAGTGATTTACGGTGCAAGGGCTGTAAGTTGTGCAAGTTGCTTATTGTTACTTTGATATCTTGTTAGCTTTGATTCTTTCTGTACTTTGATATTGTTACTTTGATACTAGTTTTGATATTTTGATGAAAGTTTGACGTTGAAAAAAAAATCATTTTTAAATATGAAGTTTTTTAAAAACTTGAAACTTTTTTGCAATCAGAAAATGAACAAAAATTAATTAACAAAAATCTCCGAAAGTTTTTTCCCCATTTCATTCCGAAAGAATTATGATTTTGTACTTCTAATGAACGGTGTCTTCACTGCAAACAAGAGTATAGCTACTTCCCGTTTCCCAAATGGTAAAAGTACCATTCTCTTACTTAAATAACCAATCCGGCCTGGGTGAAACCAAATCTTCAGGTGGTGAGCTTTTAGAAATTAATATCATTATATATCCAATATTCAGTTTAATTTATTAGTTCTTTATTTTGGAATAAAAAAAATTTAAAATAGGGAATTTTGAAAAACTTGAAACTTTGTAAATAAAAAACGAACAGGAATTAATTAAAAAAAAACTTTCCGAAAAAGATGTTTTCTAAAGAAAAGTAAAGACCATATGAAACTTAAGATCAGAAGAAATAGAAACCTACAATAACTCAAACTCGAAACATCCAGAAATTAAATAAAGATTCATAGAAAAAAACATACAACAGGTACTAATATAAACGAATAAATATATCTCAAAACGAGTAAAGCTTAAGTTGAATATGCAAATCAAGCTTAAAACGAACAAATATATTTTGCTATTGAAAACATAGATGAAACCCAAAACGAACAAAAATTAAATAAAAATTATAGAAAACAAAAACAATAGTTACTAATAAAAAAACAAACAAAGAGAAAAATCTCGGTGAAAAAAAAACCAACAAACGATACTGCGGCCAGTGGAGAGAAAAGAAACTAAAAATGTAAAACAACGCAGATGTTTCGCCTGAATCCAAACAAGGCATCTTCAGCACGAAAGAAACACAAAAGGGACCAGATAAAAAAAACAACCAAGTTAAAACTAAAAAACTAATAAAAGCACCACCAAAAAGAAAAAAAATTATACGATTGGCGCAAACTGATCCACGTAGGGAAAAGATGCTATTATAGAGTTACTTCAATGAGAACACAAGAGTAACTTAAGATACAGAACACCAGAGATACATGCGAAATATCCGCGTTGTTTTGCATTTTTCGTTTCTTTTCTCTCCACTGGCCGCAGTCCCGTTTGTTGTTTTTTTTTTTGCACTGAGATTTTTCTCTTTGTTTTTTTTTTTTTTTGTCATGGCTGGCCAGTTCGGCTTAAGAACTTTCAATAGTTACTAATATAAATGATTAAATAAATTTTAAAATGAATGAAACTTAAATTGAATATGCAAATACAGCTTGAAACGAACAAAAATCTCTGCGAAGAAGAGTTTGGAGTTTGCCTCTTCCTTCCGCTGTATAATTCTAAAAGCCAGTTCATCATTGGCGCTTTACTGAAAACGAATTATATTACAAATATTTTATTTTGTACTTATTAAAACATTGAAAATAAACACAAAATTACAGTAAAATCAAATTTTGAAGTGATGAGCTTTCAGCAATTAACATCATTATATATCAAATATTTAGTTTAATTTTAGTATTTCTTTCTAAGACTGTTCAAGACAAATATAGCTTCACTACAAACAAAAGTTTGGATACTGTCCCCTTCCCTAACAGTAAAAGTCTAAAGCCTACTGCGTCATTGGTGCTTCACTGAAAACGAATTATATTACAGATATTTTCTTTTCCAGTTATTGCAGCATTGAAAATGAAAATAAAATTACAGTGAAATAAAAACTTGAACTAATGATCTTTCAAAAATTAATAGCATTATATATCAAATATTCAGTTTTATTTTTTGCGCTTTTCAAGACTGTTCAAGATACATTTAGTTTTCAGTAAAGCGCCAAATTCTACTGAACAAGCTATTGCTGCACTAATTTTAGTGATTAATGATTCACTAAATGATGATAATCATTTGTCTACTCTTTTCTATGATATAAAAAAGGCATTTGATACGCTAAACCACGAAATTTTGCTGAAGAAAATTAATAGCACAGGTATTAGAGGTAAAGGCCTAGATCTAATAAAATCTTACCTGCATGGTCGAAAAATTCAGGTAGAAATAAATGGGCACCTGTCAAGCCATATTGCTATTGATTATATTGGAGTCTCTCAGGGATCAGGACCATTACTATTTTTTATTTATGTAAATGACCTTCCAAAGTGTTTACCCCAGGATAGTAGCTTACCATTAATTTTTGCAGATGATAGGGCGGTGACAGCAATGAAATCTTTGGATGGATGGTTTGCACGTAACTACCTAGCTCCGAATTTTTCTAAAACTGAATTCATGGTTTTTGGGCGGTCACAGCGGACAGTAAATAAAATTACCATAGAAGAGTTAATTGTAAATCAAAGTAGGGTAAAAAGAGTAAATTCATTTCGTTACCTTTGGATTATTCTCGATGAGCTTTTATCCTTCCGTAAGCATTCTGATTATTTGAGATAAAAACTTGCCAATAACTTAGGTTGTCTTCATAGATTGAAACATGTGTTTCCGTTTTCCAGCCTTAAAATTTTATACCATTCTCTAATTGAATCATATGTAAATAATTGCCCTGTAATCTATCTCAACATATTTAAGGTCTATCTGCAACCTCTTCAGATAATTCAAAATAAGATAATTAGAATTCTGGGTACTTTTGTTCATCGCCCAATGAGGCTTCAAAATCTCTCGGAAACCCAAACTTTATATGTTTTTCTCAATATACTTAATCTTAAACAACTGAAAGACCTCCATACAGCAATGTGGCATTACGATGTTCAATCTTCAACAAATTATTTCCATGACTTGGGTATAATTGAGACTCCCATTTCTCCTGCCCACCACCTCCGCTCCAAGAAGTATCGTCTTCCTCCAATTAAATCAGAAAGAGCTAGATTCTCAATTAGATACCAGATTCCTGATATTATAAATAAACTTAAAGTAGTCGAAATGTTCCCAAGCTTCAAGAGCCGATTTTCTTTGAAAAAACATATTTCAAAAATGTTTCTTTGTCTGGATGTTGAGATTGATGAATAATAGATATTAGTATGGATTATGTTGTGGTGTTCTCGCGCTGGGGTGGCCTCCTCTGTTATCTCCTACCTTGTATGTTTCTTTTTTTTATTGATATCCTGTATTTGTTATTTCGGCGTTTTTTTATATTTGTTTATGGCCGACACATCGAGCCCTGCTCTCCGTCAACCAGTTTGGGAAATTTATTTGTCAGGTATTTTTGTCAATAAAAGATCTTGTCTTGTCTTGACACAGTGGGTTTTAGACTTTTACAGTGAACAAAAGGAGGCAAACCCCAAACTCTTCTTTGCAGAGATTTGTGTTCGTTTCAAGCTGGATTTGCATATTCAACTTAAGCTTTACTCGTTTTTAGATTTATTTATTCATTTATATTAGTACCTGTTGTATGTTTTTTCTATGAATGTTTATTTAATTTCTGTTCGTTTTGGGTTTCATTTATTCTTTAATAGTAATTTCTGGTCGTTTTGAGTTCGAGTTATTGTAGGTTTATATTTCTTCTGATCTTAAGTTTAATATGGCCTTTACTTTTCTTACTGTTTGATCCCAAGTACGTCTGAGAAGAGTTGCACTAAGTTATCCTAAACATTCGTAATAAACAGTAAAGTGGGTCTCTCCCTGATATAGTTCTGAGGACTGATTGGTCAGAGCTCAGCTTCTTGCGCAGTTTCGGAAATCAATTGTAATAATTAAAGGATCTATTGGAGAACTTATTCATAATAAGTAAAACCAGTCTTTGATTTGTTTTTTTTTGTTTTATTATTTTTTTTTCTGTAACCATGCATTAAGAATCGGAGCTTCTTCAAAATACAGACTGTATTAAGCAATTCTACTCATGAGACTATCATAGTTGTACATGATCCCATTATTTTTTCGTTTTTTTTTACCTTATCCCACAAAGATGCACTTTTTCTTTAAAGATATCCTTTCTTCCGTATAGCTTAAACAAAAAAGTACTCTGAATATTGTCTAGTATTTCATACAGACTCAGTAGTGTTATTTACAGTTTCCAGAGGTAAAGAATGAAATTTAACGATTATTTTGGTGTTCAGTGCTGTCGATGGCAAGGTTATTTTTTCTTTTTTTTAATCAGTGATTTTTTTTCTTCTACCTCCCTTACGGGAAAGTTTTGATTTTTAGGGAAGGTTTGTTAATTACGTGTTCTGTTAATAAAAATTTCCTTGTTAAAATGTATTTATAAAGTAATCATTACAAAACGAAAATAAATGAGGAAAAGCAAAACAGCTCAAATAATGAACCCAGCTAGTTTATTTTAACACGGTATTTATTTTCATGGTAATTTACTTAGAGCTCAGATAGATACTAATCATGAGTTTATAGATAGAAGGTGCTTCTTCTTCGAGAACGGGGAGCAGTAAATCCTGAAAAGATGAAAATATTTACAGATAGAAATAAGCACGTTTTCTTGTTTGACTCACTACGGCACGCAATTACGTTTAACTAAACACACTGTCTCGCAATACGAACACAAATTGGAGATTAAATACGTATTCTAGAAACTCCAATACGTGAGAGCATAATCCTTTTCTGCATCTATTATAAGGTGAATTACAATTGCAAATCACTAATTACGAGCTATACATTTACGTTATTACGAGCTTGTTGAAATCAAAAGAAGTTCTAGCTAACATTAAAATTTGCGCGAACTGGTTGTTCTTAAATTTCCAGGGATATACACGCTAAACACGAAAAAAAAAAAATGCATATAGAAAATGAATGAGAAAGTTCAAGGATATGTTCTTCCAATGGAGAAAATTGTACGTAGAAGTGAAGGAAGAAATTTAAAGTGCGTATCCGATCTAGGTGGCATAGAGTTGAGATCCCAGTGAAATACGCGATTTTGTGACAAGCCTACATCTATAACTTGTACAAAAAGGACTAGATACTTCCAGCACCAGATTCATTAGTTGCAAATCTATTAATCTACTGAGCCGGAATTATGATATTACTTAGAGATTTTCTTAGAAAACGATTGGAACTAGCTAAAAAAAACGGACGTGTTCCTATTTTTGGGTACTTTAGACGCGTTTTTTAATTTAAAAACAAACGCAAAGCAAATCCAAAAATATATTGGTCGGTAGACGAGAGAAGCTGAATCTCAGCCATTGAATAATGCCAAAACTGTCACCAAACCCTGGAACATTAACACGTAGGACTGCAGAAAAGTAAAATATCAGAACATGCGCAGGGAAGATAAAGCTTAACACGGAGAAAAAAAGCCCTATTCCAAAGACCCATATATTTACAAAAAATTTTTTTTTGAAACTTGGATCTTTTAAAGTCAGTAGACATCAAAGTTCTACTGACTTTCATTTAACGTTAATCTGATAAAATCACACACTAACAAGTCAAGAATGGCGTTGGTGTGTTAGGATTAATATAAGCAACTTATAATTGTAGAAACTGGCGCTACTGTCTTCAAAAGAAGCACCGACACCGTCCAGTGTTTGGCGTTTTTTTTTTTAGCATTTTATAAGCTTAATAACAATGTTATTTTTTCAGAAACCGAGATCAGACAATTATTATTACACTACATCTGCCAATTAAACTAATTTAACCTCATTATTAACACACTACAAAATGCCAAAAAATACAAAAAAGAGGCGTTGGTGGTTTTCATTGGTCGATACTGGCACCAGTTTCTACTCTTGTGAGTTTCCCACACTCTTTGGTCCGATCTTTTAAACAGTTATTAGTGCCAATATACGGTACGACCGGATAATAATTCCACGGCAGTCGTTCTGCATGGTGGTACATTCGCCTTTACTTTTATTTGGCGTACTAATTTTATTTTATTCAGCGTATTTTTTTTAATTATAGCACAGCTCATGCCCATCACCGAATAAATGAACATTCGAGAAGCTGGTAGGGCTAATAGAACTCTTTAATTTTAAAGGTTATTGTATAAGAAAACTTTACCGACTCCTAAAGTTTTACATAAACAGGGATAATCTCCAAGCATTCATGATTAATATAAAAAAAAACTCAAAAAATTGTTTTGTCGACAGGCACTAAATAATTTCTTTTAGGAACAAGTTCCCTTAGAGTTTCTAGTCTCTAGGCATTGCTTTTTGATAAATAAACACAATCATTATTAAACAAACTGCTGCAAAGATTGCCCTATAATACATTTTACAATCTTCTTCATTGTCAAGGACACCAAGAAAATGTCCAAAAACAGGGATTATTTTTTTCAATCAGATGTCTGGAGCATCAAATTCAAACTGGCAATGAATCTTCTTTTTGAATTTTTTCTGCAGCTTGTTTTAAGGACTTGGCCAATTTGGCCTCTGAACGGTTTATGCAATAATGGTAAAACATATTTTTTAAAATCAAATATGGATAGTAAACTAGTCTGAAAATTTTACAAACATTCATCATCCACACACGAACTTGACCTATAAACAGACAACATTTTTATTTAATAAGATCCTCTGTTGAAATTACTTTTAAAATATACAAACTTATTTTAAGGCTTTTAAAAACGATTGAAGGAACTAAGCTTACCGGTGAATCATCAATCTTCAGACAAGATTCTTTGAAACTCAAGTTGTGTTTCGTGGCATATGCTGCAATAACAGGGAAAAGACATATCCTCTTTGTTAGATTTCTGGGAGTCTGTGAATAGGAAAACTTGAAATTAAACTAAGCAGATAGGTTGGACAAGTTCTCGAGATACATTAAATACATTAAAACTATACCCTTATAGTAGTTTTGTCAGCACTCTGCAAGAGAAAAAGAGAAAAGCAGGACATAGTAGTACGGCCAAGAAATAAAAAAAACTTATGCTACTGCTACTTGCCTAAGGTATAGAAAATGTTCGTCATGTTCCAACCCACCAAAATGTAACTTTTTCGTAATATTTTACAAAAAATATCTTGGTCAGGGCCCAGCACACTTGTTCTGCTCCGACAGTAGGAATATCCATATATAGTTAAAATCCGAGTTAGTTTGATAACAATGTCACATTTCTTTCCTCGAGAAGGATTCCTTCGAGACAGAGATTATTAACAAACAAAGAACAATTCGTACTATTAAACCAACCTTCAGTTACAGTTCTACAGGAAAAATGGGCAGGGACTAATAAGGTTGCACCTGCACAGGGTGTGGTTAGCCCTAACCTCATCACGAAGCGCTTTAACTAATCGTTGACTTTGATGCCATTTGGCCAATTGAATTTCAAAAGAAAAATGTAAATAAAAACATATTTTAGATTCAGGAAGATTTTGATAAACAACTACAAGAAGTTCTTCTTCCAGAGAAAAACTAAAACTAATATCTTAACTCAGATACAAGATCTCTATTAGACTAAGTAGCAGAGGTAAAATATTCGATTGAAAACTGAGATTGTGCGGCGACCATTGAGTGGAAGGGACGCGTCAATATCAACACAAAATTTTTAAGTCTCGACATCAATCAAGGAAAACATTCTTTGGACGCATTAAACAGAGGAACAATTGATCTTGGACTAGGTCCAATAAAAGGTTTTGAATTAGCTTGAAATTCAATTTTCACTTGAAGCCCGACACAAATACCAAACGCTTTTTTTTGTCTTCTTTCACTTAGCATTCCTCGATCAAATTCCTTTCAATGCTTTCAAGTTCATACAATTCAAATTCTGCTCCCAAATGAAAGTTTTCTTACTGCTAAAATTTTAGGGATCTGAACAATCTGTGAAAATGGGTTTTGTTTTCCAGGACTCAGTTGGCTTTTGCTAATAAAATTGGCTCCAATTTCTTGGACAAATATTTCCAGCCCCTATTTCCAGTTGAAAAAAACTGGAAAATAATTTGTGGACATTAATCTGTAATTCAGTATTTAGTGGTTTAAAATAGATAAGTGTATTTAAGATAAAGATGAAATAATTCTACTTCTGGATTTTTAAGACATGGATAAGGATTAAGTGCATCTGTATCCTTTTCTTCTAGAAGGGACTTTTAGCCTTTTCAAGCTTATCACTGATTTTCACGACGGCCCAAGAGACAATCAGGTTTTGGACTGGACCTGTGGTCTTAGTTCGTTGACACTAAACACGTTTAGCAGTTGGAGAATGATTGATACGGATGAATGATTGGAGAATGAATGATTGATACCTTATAGACACGAGATAACATTCCCATCCTATTTCTTATCTAATGATTTAAGATGGCTAATTCTTAGTTCTCAACAGCCACAACTAGATTATACATGCTCTTAAGACTTTAGTTACGGAGATCTGTTTAAGCAAGCCTCTATAAATGACTGATACGCTCAAAAGCTTTGTTGTCAAAGTATTCACCGTAAGGAAAATACTGGTCTGGAGGGGTATCTTTCTTATTCGAACTTGAAGATTTCAAAACATTTTTTGTTAAATTTTGGATTTAATATTAATACTCTTTCTTTTTGTAAGTTCTCTCTTATTGAACCATCAGCGACAGTGACGTTCCTAATTCAATTTCCTTTCTAATAGTCGGACTTTGTAAGGCAAAGTTCGGCTTAGAATGTAAAAACTTTCTCAACAGCTTTTATTTCCAAAGCGGTAGACAGTTTTTGCGGCGAATATGATACAGACTCTCCTTGTCAAACTTGCAATTCAGAACTGGACTTTAGGCATAACCCTTTGAAAATTTTCTGGACTGTTTGGCCAAGCGTGGATGGTTCGTCGATGAGTATCGCAGAGGGACTTCAAAATTGGCTTTGAACGTGTCTTAAATAAAATATTTTAGATGCCTATCACCAGCTGACATTCGGCAATTTCAAAGTAAATAAGGTTGGGTAAATTATCAAGAATTAAAAAATTCTGCAACAAAGAGTTTCTACAGAAATCTAGTCAAACCGAGCAGAATTTTTATTCTATCTTAAAGCTATTGAGTGGCAAAATTACAAAGAGATTTAAGCAATTTAATCAAGCTTACAATTACAAGCATAAAATTTTATTACAAGCACAAAATTTGAAGATAGTGGCAAATAATTTTAAAAATGAAACTGTTTTGAATACACAACAAGTACTCGTGTTGGCGGCATTCACGACCAACCTGTTGAGTGGGAATTCAGTTTATGCTAAACCGATCATGGAAAATCAAGAGTCAATTTAAACACTAGTGGATTTTTACATGATGAGCAACTTACATAAGAAAATTTACATTGGTTCAGAAAAGGAGAAACCCCACCAGAACCTAGAATGGGATTTCACTAAAAGTTCTACCAGTAAAACCAACTTGTTGGAAAAACGACAAGATTCACTTTCGCTCTTCTCTCACCTTCTGGTCATTTAGTTTGATTCAGTTCGTACTATCTTAATTTTGTTTCACCCGAAAACACACCTCAGCTAGTTCGCAGATCCCAAATTTCAGCCCTAATTTTACACGAAATACATTTTTCTTACTACTCGGAGGTGTGGCTACTATTAAAAGAGAAGCAAAAAAATAAAGAACAAAATATCATGTGACAGGTATATTTTTACTAAAGCTGTTTTAGTGGCTTATATTAGGCGGAAACCTCAGTTGGAACGAGGCTGAAGGACCATAATCATTCCCAACACAATTCTGGCGGAAGGAGATAGCCCCACATAAAAAGATTTAAGCGGGTTATTGCATTTATGGAACACACTTTTAGCACATTTTAATCAAGTTAAGCTTAACCATCCGAGTTTCGAAAGAAACCATCGACTACTCCCATAATTGTTTCTAATAGAGTAGCAACACAAAACCATTTTTATGCTAGTGTGAGAAACAGAAGCGGGAAATAACGATGAGCAATGTTAAAAATTAATTTGTTGCGTATGTGGTGGAATAAATAAAACAAAACAATATGGCTCTAGCCGTGACCAGAGAGGCTCGCGACTTATAGATTTCACTCTGAAAAAAAAATTGATGAATTTATTTCATTCTTCTTTTACGTTTAACTACTTTTCCCTTGACCCTTAGAATTTAACATGTAGTCACAAAAATAATTAATAGCAATTATAAACATACTTTTAGAGCTCCATTGGTCAGTCTTTGGTACTTTTGGAAAAATCTTTCTGACAAAAAATAACTTAAACAGATAAAGAGGGAGAAATTTAAAATATTAATAAAAAATAAAGCATCTTTACATTCTTTTACAATAGCTACACAACACTTAGAACAACCATACACATAGGAACACAACAAGAGATGCAAAGGTACAAGAGTAATAAATAGGCACTGCGTATACAAAACTATTAGTGTCTACGAAAGAGAAAGAGAAAAAAAAACAAAAAAAAACATCCAGCTTTAAGACATGTTTGAAAATTGACAACTACGGTCAAACTGTTTAACTTAATAATTTTCAAAACGCGAGGAGAGTGTAATATTTTATGGACCTCATTATCAATAGTTTCATTTAGACAAAACATAATACAAAGCTGTGGACGCAGTGTCTATGACAGCCCTACAACAACTAACATGTCTTCACAGCACAAAGCCGCCTGAGCATATATATATATATACAGATATATATATATATATATATATATATATATATATATATATATATATATATATATATATATATATATATATATATATATATATATATATATATATATATATATATATATATATATATATATATATATATATATATATATATATATATATATATATATATATATATATATATATATATATATATATATATATATATATATATATATTATTACCTTAGGAAGGAAGAGCCCTTTAAGTACTGATTGAATTTCTCTCAAAGATTCTTGGAATGACGCATCTGAGGACTCGGATAACACCGCAAAATACCTAAAGGATAAAAGAAAGAAAAAGCAACATCTTTTATTGGTAACTTGTGTTCACAAATGCTCGTATGCACAAGCCATAGGGGGTGGTTAATCGGTGGAAGCAGGCCAAGAACATATAAAAAGTTTGTTTAAAGCTGTCATTCTTCTAAATTACTTGCCAAGGAGGAGGTTTTTTTTTTTAGAGCAATATTCTGGGATTCTTATTCCCGTTCTCCCTTCCAATACAATTTGTTTTTTTACAATACTTGCTAAAGACTCCAGTTAGAGAAATGTGTGCAGCTGAACAAATAAAACTATATATACAAGCATTATTTCTTTTTCATTCAAAGACTTTGAGCAAAAAAATCAAATCTCGTACAAATCTTGAATTAAATACTGTGATCAGTGCTCATAATCTGTCCTAAAGAGCGGTCATACTCTGAACGGCTTTGCTATCTCAATCCTATGAAGATTGGGAGGGTGAACGACGCGGAAAACAGTCAAAACTTTACAAGAAATGTTTCATACGGCCTTCCGAATACAGTGCCAATCAAGGAAGGGTCATGGGTCATGACCTCCGTAAAAGGAATCCTTGTTTCTAATTTAACTTACTGTCCTTTCTTTTTTTTTAGCTTTTAAGCAGAAAGTTAAATTTCTAACTGAGATTGTAGATATGACACCCAAACCCTTTATGCTCCGCGTTACGTGAGATCTCACACGACTACAAAACATTTTGCTGGCCAGCTCCTGGCTCTTGGTTTCAAATAAAACTTTACTATGTGCTTTCCTGTTTAATTCATTCTAGTTTATGGTTAATTGCCCGTCATTCGATCAGGGAATAAATTTTTTTCTTCACAACTTATATCAATAACTGCAATTGATCATGCTGTAATGCTCAGCTAAGAAAAAAAGATTACTCCTTGAGAAAAAAATCTTTAACAGTAATATGCGGGGACATGGTTCACACAGCTCTATGGGGAAGGACTCAAAATTATATAGGTGGCCCATTCTTCACAGATAAATTTTAGTGGAAAAGGTAGGCACGCCACAGCTTGCTAAAACTGAAATCTTGCAGGAAATTGACGTAAGGATGTCTGATGGTACAAATTCCACCCATGATCCCCATAACCCTTATACTCCAGGTGTCCCTGGGCAGCCCCTTATACCCTTAATGACATTGCACTAACGTTTCGTCATAGCTATTTTGCTTACCCCATGGACAAGAACCCTGAATTATGCAAATTGCATAAGTTCACGGTTAGCATTTAGCATTAAAATTGAGAATTTTGCACCTCGTTTGAACCAGAATCATGGAAGAATTTTCAATCTGGGAGTGTGGCTTTCCAGTCTGAGTGTTGATCAGAATGATTCAAGCCTAAAAAGTCAATTTTCTGTCAAGCAAGGACTTGGCATCAGGAAGTAATTTGGCGAAATAAGCGTTAGTACATGACCAAATGCTGGCTTTTCGTTCTGCCTGAAACTTAGAAGGCAGGAAACTAACAGCCGAGACAAAAAGGTCTATTGTGCTTGAGCGGTTTATAATCAGGTCGCACCAAAATGAGCTACAAGACTTGGAACATTTTAAATCAGTCTAGACCAAAAGCATCAACCGAACTTGTGCTACCTTCAATCAGCTCAGAGTAAAAGAAGTTACAGAGATTGGATTATTTTAGATGAGCCTACACCAAAAAGACACCCTCCCCCCATTGCACTTCCTGGCTGAAAGGCCATGAAACGGAGATCAGCTACCACCAATAGGGACTGTAAAGTCCAATTGCCATATTCTTTAACTTATACCAAAAGAGGTAACTGGAGACATTTTCCACGTAATACCTTAAATTAGGCCTCCTTTTCCCAAACCACACTGCCTTTCTATGCGTCGTATATATGGGGAGATGAGACCAATCATGTATACAACCATAAATTCAACATTTGTTTTACAATTGGAAGACAGAGAAGACTTTGCCACCTTCATTGGAAATGTATTTTACATTTAGGCAGTATTAAAAAAGAAAATTTACATCTTAAGACTTTGAATGAACTCTGTTATTGAACTGTCTCAGAAAAATCTAGGGAATGAACTGGAAGTTATTATTTTGTTTTGTATAAATACGTGAGTTTTAATTTTAATGGACTTACCCTATGTAAACGTTTATTTGTTTGAGTAACTGCATTTGGAGCATTTTCAATCAGCTCAGATCCAAAGGAGTGATCTCACAGAAAATACTTTCAATTCATATACTTTGAGCGAAGGAGACTTTAATGCAAAATTAATGTTCCCAAAAGTGCGCAAATATACAAAAATTTGTTTTTTGTCCACTCGACTTGACACTTAAGAAGCATGTACCCCTAGTCGAGAGGATGTCCAAACATACAAAATTTCAAGGTTAAAACGGTTAAAGTCCATGAAATCAGCGGCTATCATATGGGAAACCGTTTGATAGAAAATCACAATGGAGTGAGGTAGGGTTAATTTTAAAAGCACTGCCTTTTCTGGTTTCTCAGCTCCATGGCGTCAAAGTTAAAGAACAATTTTAATTTCTGGAACAATCCCGTTTTTCTCAAATTTGACTTGACTGTTGAGTTTATTTTCTATTCGTTCAGATTTTATTTATTTATTCAGAGTAACTTCTGTTTGTCTTAGGTTAGACTTATTATATGCTTTGTTTTTGCTCATTTTAATTTTGGATATCGCTCTTTACTTTTCTTTGAAAACAGTTTTTACATCGATAGCACTAAGATATACAGGTGTTAGCTCAAGAGTTTTATTGTGCCTCTATTACAACATTTTAGACAAAATTCGCGAATGCAATCAGCATTACTGTCACATAAAATGTTTTGTCGCTTCTTTGTAAAATTCTTCACAAATAGAGCAGTTTTATACACTAAATTATTGTCAGATATTTTCCAGCCTCCATGATTCTTACGTGAAGATCAGTTTTATTTCGTCGAAATTTCAATGTTAAAACAGTTAAAGTCCATGAAATAGGCGGCTATCATATGGGATACCGTTTGATAGAAAATCACAATGGAGTGAGGTAGGTGAAATTTTGAAAGCACTGCCTTTTCTGGTTTCTCAGCTCCATGGCGTCAAAGTTAAAGAACAATTTTAATTTCTGGAACAATCCGTTTTTCTCAAATTTGACTTGACTGTTGAGTTTATTTTCTATTCGTTCAGATTTTATTTATTTATTCAGAGTAACTTCTGTTCGTCTTAGGTTAGACTTATCATGTGCTTTATTTTTGCTCATTTTAATTTTAGATATCGCTCTTTACTTTTCTTTGAAAACAGTTTCAATACAAAAGATGAGTACACAAAGACTGTGAGTGATATAAATTTTTATCACATTTCCTTATTCAGAATATATAGCTCTAGTACAACCTAAAAGGAATTTGCTGTGAAGAGATTCATTTCAAATATTTTAGTTCCCCAGTTCTATTAGTCTCGAGCCAGCAAAAAAGGTGTTACTTCTACATCACCCTGAATGTTTAGTTTAGTTATTGTATATATGTTATTGTTTTTCTATAACTTTATATATATATTACTTATCTATTTATACATATTTTTATTATTTATATATTTCCTAATTCAGAGTATATAGCTCTAGTAGAACCCAAATGGAATTTATTGTAACGGAATTTAAATGAAACTACATCACCCTGAATTTTTAGTTTAGTTATTGTATATATGTTATTGTTTTTCTATAACTTTATATATATTGTTTAAATATTTTTATAAATTCTTATTATTTATATATTTCCTAATTCAGCGTATATAGCTCTAGTATAGCCCAAATAGAATATACTGTAAAGAGATTCATTTCAAATATTTTAGTTCCCCAGTTAGATCAGTCTCGAGTCAGCAAAAAAGGCGTTACTTCTACATCACCCTAAATTTTTAGTTTAGTTATTGTATATATTTTATTGTTTTCTATAACTTTATACATATTGTTTAACTATTTTTATATATTGATATTATTAATATATATCCTATTTCAGTGTATATAACTCTAGTAGAACCCAAATGGAATTTACTGTAAAGAGATTCATTTCAAATAGTTTAGTTCCCCAGTTCGATCAGTCTCGAGTCAGCAAAAAAGGCGTAACTTCTACATCACCCTGAATTTTTATTTTAGTTATTGTATATATTTGATTGTTTTTCTATAACTTTATATATATTGTTATAATTTATATATTTTATTTTAAATATTTTATAAAAATTATATATTATACAAATTATAAACTATATAGTATGTAAAATAAAGTCCAGATCTATGGTCAACAGCCTCTGCAAAAACCGACTGACGGAGATACTGGTGACTGAGATGAGTTTTACTTACAGTTACAGGAGCGAATAAACAGGATCCCATGTAGAAATATGGTGTTTTTATTAGGAGGTTTTAGCACCCAGGTCGGTAGAGATAAGAGACAGATGGTATACAAGCCTAGGTAAATTTGGTGTAGGAAAGGAAAACAGTAATGGCTACAGACTGCTGCAATTTTGTAGGTATAACAATCTCTTTATAACCAATACAGTGTTTGGTCATAAAATAGCCCACAAGTTAACCTGGTATCCACGTGATAGTAAGACAGCGAATCTTATTGATTGTGTTATTGTAAACCGAAGACTGGCAGGACCAATACAAGATACTAGGGTGTGTAGGAGTGCTGTTATTGATGTTAAAAGTGAAGATCCTAGCGATCGTAGTCGCAGAAAAAGATATAGAGGAAAATGAAAAAGTTTGTGATACCTTGGATGTGAAGGAAGAATTGTCTTGTGAGGAAGAATTAGCGTAAGTTCTAAAAGGATTAAAAAATAATAAGGCCCAGGTTTTGATGCTGTGGTAAAAGAGTTTCTTAACTATGGTGGCTCTGAGGTTAGAAATAAGTTACTGAAGATTATGAATATGATTTTTGGAAAAGGGGAAGTACCTAACAATTTTAGGGAAACCCTAATTAAACCACTGTATAAGAAAGGTGATAAGAGCAAGTGTGGTAATTAACGAGGCATTAACCTGGTCTCTGTAGGTAGCAAATTACTTAGTAATATAATACTATTTAGACTGAGAGATGCTGTAGACAAAGTGATAAGAGAAGAACAGTGCGATTTTAGAAGGGTTAGAAGATGTGTCGACCAAATTTTCACTCATAGGTTAATAATTGGGAAGTGCTTAAGTTATCAAATACCTTTGGTTCTCAGTTTTATAGATTATGAGCAAGCATTAAATTCTGTTGATACAAGAGATTTAGCAAAGGTCTTATCCTTGTATGGTATACCAGATAAATACATTAAAGTGATTAGTGTTAAGTACGAGAATAACACTGCTGCGGTTAAGGTAGGAAATGAGGTTTGCAGCTGGTTTCATATTAGATCAGGAGTTAAGCAGCGTTGTGTTCCATCCCCCTTTATATGAATCATTTTGATGGACTTTGTCTTAAGGAGCACAGGAAAGGCAATGGGAGAACACGTAATCAAAAGGGGAGGAAAACCTTTCGTGGACTGAGATTATGCTGATGATTTAAGTATCCTAGATGAAAGTGTGAGCAAAATGAATGAACTTTAAGAGGTTTTGCGGGTTCAGGGTGCTAAAATAGGTTTAAACATTAATATTAAGGAGACTAAGTCACTAAGGCTAGGAATAAGTGAAGATGAAAAGGTTACGTTGGGTAACAAAAAGATTGATGAGGTGGACAGCTTTACTTACTTTGGTAGTATTATTAGTAAAGACGGTGGGTTGTTAAAAAAGCAGTGAAGATGTTAAAAGTAGAATAGCCAAGGATCGGATTGTTTTTTTTTACAGTGGAAAAAAGTTTGGAAGAATAGGATGATAAGTCTGCAAACCAAGATTAGAATATTGGAAGCTACAGTGGTGGCAGCGGTCAAATATGGTTCTGAAGCATGGGCGCTGCGAAAAGCGGATGAAGATTAGCTAGATGTTTTCCAGAGAAATTGCCTACGGATTATTCTGGGTAACAGGCTGACCGTCAGTATTCCAAACATCAGACTGTACAAAAAATGCTGTTCTATCCCGCTTTTAAGGGCTATAATGAGAGAAAGGTTGAGATGGCTTGGGTACGTTCTGCGGAAGAATGATGACAGATTGCCAAAAATTGAATTTTTTGGCCAACCGTCAAGGGCTAAACGGAAAGAAGATCGTCCGCGAAGGGGTGGAAAGATGTCATAAAGAAAGATTTAAGGGAAATGGGAACTTCCTGGGAGGGTATAAAGAAGGAGGCTTTGAATAGACCGGGATAGAGGAGGAGCGTGCGTAGCTGTGTTGGCTTCAGGCGGCTTGGTGCTACAATGAGTTGTTAGTAATAGTAGCTTGATTGCGTTGGTTCTTATTTGTTTCTCCATCCATGCTATACAGGGGTAAAGTAGAAAATTCTCATGGAGAATGCCATTGATAGGTTTACGTAAAAGCAGACTCATTCCAAAGAATCTAAAAAAAAAGCTAAAAAAGAAGATAAACAAAAGTATTCTTACCCATTTAAAAGTTTACACAAACTACAAAACAAATCTGTATGGCAAGAGGAAGCAATTGCAGAAATGAGAGCGACTGGAACAGTAGAAAAACAGTCCAAATTTGTTGACGTTTCACAGTCAAAGATCTAAAAGTAAATAAAACCAAGACCTATCAATGCCTTAAAACAACAGTTTCTTTTTACTCAACTGTCATTTGTGAGAGCTGGGTTTGAACCACTTCCCCTCAAACCGTTGCACTTACAGCCACGCCTGTAGACCCTTACCGCCTTTTCCTAAAACCTTGAAGGCCATGGTTCCACATTTTGACTCTTTTTGGCTCTCCAATAATTTCGATAAACACCTCCGCACATGCTGCTTCTTAGACTAAAGCCAAATGAGGGGATGTAGTAATTGAGTGATTATATTTGAAAAGCAGAAAGAGAAAGTAAGAGAAAACGAGGAAGATATATAATTTAACTTTTTTATTTCATTTTATTATAGATAACGATATATATGATATAATGTTATTTCATTTTATTATGTATAATATACTTTCGCCATTAAGACTTCTTGCCAGCCTGGTTCAAGTAGACAATCATCCGTAGTTATCAAAAGAGCAATTCCAATATCAAGTAGTCCTGACATAACTAAAACTTATGCTTGCCAAGTATTTTCAGAAAGGTCCAATGAAACTTCTTTGCAATCATAGGCAGCGCAATAGCACTGCCTAAGTAAAGAGGGATGTGGGCACAATGCATTTTTTTTTTTTTTTTTTGGTTTGTTTTAAACCAGGGCACTTCGTATCGAAGGAGTTGTCGTAGAAACTTCAAAAAGGGCTCTTTCGACTGGAAATTGAAAGGGCTAGTGCTCTTTTTAATACTCGAAAGTGATTGGAGGGCAACTAACCCTCTCCCACGCCCATCATTTCCCCAAACGCATCGAATCAAAATTTTGAGATAGCCATTTTGTTCAACGTAGTTGAAAGGTCCGGAAATTATGTCTCTGAGGATGAACCCCCCCCCCCCACCGCCCTCAGGGCAAGGGTTGTAAGTTACTGCCAGGGGGAATATAAGGTTTATATAGAAAGGGTGATCGTATAAACTTTGGAGGGGGTTCGTTGGATCGGTAATCAGGAGTTCTAGTGCCCTTTTAAAGATTCAGTCATCGGAGGGTTGATACGCCCCCCCCCCACTCCTTGTATTTTCCCGAAATACATCAGAGAGAATTTTTTAGATGACCATTTTTTGTCGTAAAAGCTTCGGAAAAGGCTCATTCGATTAGAAATTGAAAGGGCTAGTACCCTTTTTAATAGTCAAAAGTGATTGAAGGGCAACAAGCACCCCCCACCCATCAATTCCCAAAACAATCTAATCAAAATTATGAGATAGCCACTTTGTTCAACGTAGTTGAAAGGTCTGGAAATTATGTGTTTGAGGATGACAACACCTCCCCCACAGTTCTCAGCGCAAGGGTTACTGCCAGGGGGAATATAAGGTTTATATAGAAAGGGTGATTGTATAAACTTTGGAGGGGGTTCGTTGGATCGGTAATCAGAAGTTCTAGTGCCCTTTTGAAGATTCAGAGTCATCGGAGGGTTGATGCTCCCCCCTCACTCCTTGTATTTTCCCGAAATGCATCTGAGAGAATTTTTTAGACGGCAATTTTTTGTCGTAAAAACTTCGGAAAAGGCTCATTCGGTTAGAAATTGAAAGGGCTAGTACCCTTTTTAATAGTCAAAAGTGATTGAAGGGCAACAAGCAGCCCCCATCCATCAATTCCCAAAACAATCTAATCAAAATTATGAGATAGCCACTTTGTTCAACGTAGTTGAAAGGTCTGGAAATTATGTCTTTGAGGATGACAACCCCCCCTTCACCACCAAACACAGTCCTCAGCGCAAGGGTTGTAAGTTATGCCCCGAGGGCATATGAGGTTTTTATGGAAAGGGTGGTCGCAAAAACTCCGGAATGGGCTCATTTGATTGGAAATCAGATGTTCTAGTGCCCTTGTTATAAGTCAAAGTGATCGGAGTGGAGTCACCCTCCCTCCGTTGTATTTTCCACAATTGCATCCGATAGAAATTTTGAGATAGCCATTTGTTCAAAAATAGTCCAAAGACCATAGAATAAGGGCTTTGGGGTTGACAGAATCCCCCAAAGTCAGGGGGTAAGGGTTGTAAGTTAAGCCCCATGGGCATATAAGGTTTTTATTGAAGGGGTGATCGTGTGAACTTTAGAAGAGGCTCATTTGATTGGAAATGTATAGGTCTAGTTCCCTTTTAAGAGTCAAACATGACGGAGAGCGACTAGCCCCCCCCCCCTCTCCCTGACATCCTCTTTTCCCAAAATACTTTCAATCGAAATTGTGAGATGGTCATTTCGCTACCAATAGTACAAAGATCATATAACAGCATCTTTAGAGTGCGCATCATCCCCCAGAGCTCATGGTTCAGTGTTGTAAGTTATACCCCGGGGCATACAAGGTTTTTATGTAACGGGCGGTCGTATAATCTTTGGATCGGACGGAGCTCATTTGATTGGAAGTTGGAAGTTTTAGTGCCCTTTGTAAGAGTCAAAAATGAATGAAGGGCAATCAGCCCCCCCCCCCCCAGCCAATTGTTCCCCAAAACATAACCGATCAAAATTTTAAGAGATCTATTTAGTTCAGCGTTGTTGAAAGGTCCAGTAATTATGTCTTTGGGGTTGTCAACTTCCCCACAGTCCTCAGGACAAGGGCTATAAGCTAGGTAATTCGTTCATTGTTTATACACAGTATATATTATTGAGGAAGGTATGCTTATATGAACTTTAATTTCCAAAAAGACGAAGGGCATTCAGGTGAGCCTTTCAGAGAATGTTGAGGAGAGTGTTGAACTAAATCAAAAGACTTTATGTGTATAAGGATTGCCAAAAGGGTTCAACACAGAAATAACTGAGTATATTAATTTGGAAAATTCAGGAAATGATAAGGGATATGATCAAAAAGGCAATATTTGCATTCTACCAATACTACAACTACCCCACTACTACAACCAGACTACACCATTTACAGTATTGAGGGAAAATTCGAACTAAATCAAAAGACGATATGTGCATGCAAATTGTCAAAATCGCGTACCTCAAGAATTGATTGGGTATTAAGTTGGAACTTTCAGAGAATGCTTAAAGGGACGATCATCTCACCAAAAGGCAATATGTGCACGCTATTGCTAATACTACTGTTACTGCTACATTTAGAACTACTAATACTATTACTACTATTGATGCTACTTGTAAGGCTAAAAGCATTGAGATGAAAATTCCAAGAAGTATATGAACATACAGGTTATCAAAAGGACATATCAGCAATGTCTTGGCAATGGCTAATTGTATTAAGTTGAAACGGCAAGGAATGGATGAAAGGGATGTTCTACTGACCAAAAGGCAATATATGAATACTACTGCTGCTAGTAGTACTACCAGTATTCAATACTATTACTGCTAATATCAATACCACTACTGTGACTGCTATTACAACTATGCCTAAGGGTATGAAGGTAAAATTTTCAAGGGATTTTGAGGGGGAAGGTAAAATGAATCACAACATGCCGTCTGTATACAGATTGTCTAAAGGGTGTAACAACAATATCTTAGGGACAGTTTGGTGTATGAAGTTGAAACTAACAGGGCTTGTTGTGGGGGATTTTGAACTAACCAACAGAAGATATTTGCATCCTAATGCTACTGCTTTTACTCATACTACTGTTACTATTACTACTTCTAATTACTGCCACTAAATCTTAAGCTACTACAATTAATTCTACTGCTGCTACTACTACTATTGCTATTAAAACTAAGGATATTAAGGAGAAAAATTTGGGATATATTGAAACTGTATGGAAATAATTCAAACAATACTATGCCCACAGAGGTTGTCGAGCACACGCATCAGAAATGCTTCAGAAGCAGTTGATGGTATTAAGCTGAAACTTTAAGCGTGTGTTGAAGGGGATGTTGAAGAAACCATGGGTGCTATGCGTATATTGCTACTAATGCTGCTACAACTATTTTTAATGCGCAAGCTAAGGGTATTAAGGTGAGGAATATCAAGGAATATTTAGAAGGATGTTGAACTAAATTAAAACAAACTATGATCATGTGGACTTTCAAAGAGGTGACAAAGCAATATCTGAAGAATAACTTATATTACTAAGTTAGACCTTTAAGGGTAGGGGAATTTTGAACTAGCCAGAAGGCAGTAAGTGTATACTTTAAATAATACCACTACAGTTACTGTAACTAACAACGCTAAGGGTACTAAGGCGTACGGCCGATAATCCCCATGCTTTCTCAAGACCATAACATAACTTGCGCTTTACTTAAAACAAAATACTTCTTAATTTTTTTTTTTTTTAAAAAATAAAAAATTATCAGAACTTTAAGGAATAAATATCAATATATATCAATTAAACTGACAATGCATGGTCATTCGTTTTTTGTTTTGTTTTCAGTAAAGCGCAAATTATGTTTTGGTCTTGAGAAGGCATGGGGGTTATCGGCCCTACGCATGATAATTTTTGCTCGTTTTGGGTTTGACTCGGCTGTTTATTGTAATTTCTGTTCGTTTTGAGTTTCATTTTTTATTGATAGTCATTTGTGGTAGTTTTACACTTGGAAGATTATTTGACTTTATTTCTGCTCATTTTTGGCTTAATGAACCTCTTTACTTTTCTTTGAAAAACTTGTTTTGTAGAATTTTTTTTTTAATTAATTTCATAAAATGGTAATATATTACTTATAAATCCTGTAATTTGTTTTACTAAGTGCATTCCATGGTGGATCAACCCTGAAGTACCATTCAATCCTAAAGATCCAGACGCATTCAATGAAAGCCGCATTAAACTGGTGAGGTGCCACTTTCAATGATCTAATTTTCTCTGATGCAACCTGAGCATTCGTTTGCTTTCAAGCTGTTCATCACCAAGATATTAGTTCATTTTCAGGAAATGCGTATTTTCTCTTAGAAGCTGAATGACGAGATTTCCGGGTGCAGGTGCAAAAGGTGTACATGAGATGGGCAGAATATAATTTTCAGTGAACTACCCTTGGCCTCTGCAGTTACTTACCCGCATACTTCAGTTAAAGACAGGAATATTTGAAAAGCCAGTGCAACAAGAGTTCGTCATGGGAGCTGGTCTTTTCCGACAAAAAGACGAATTCGAGCATTTCTGAACAACTTGAAAACACTTATATTCATTAAATATAAATCTAGAATAAGCCTTCTTCATAAAAAAAGATGTAACTTAGAAAAATCAATGTTTCGTTTGTATATATTATTTTGAGTTTTTTTTGCAATTATCTATTCGCAGTGAAAATTGCATATAGGCTGCATCTTTTGCTTATTCTTCCAGAAAAACCAATTTTATACTCCAGCTTTAATAGCTAATTGAATCAAAAGACATCGACCATTTTAAAATTTTGGTTTGAAGTTTTCTTTTATTCTGAACTTGACTTTACGTCAACATGAATTATAAAATTAGTCGTATATTAGACAAAGCATTTTATTGGCACTTTGAATTCCTTGATTTATTGTAGATGAAACTTAAGTTGTAATAATTATAAATCATCATTATCATGATTACGTATAATATAATTATTACTAATATATTTTCAGTAATTAATCATAATTAGTCATATTCATTCTATCAAAAACGTATCTGGAGAGCTTTGGGATACCCCTCCCCCCTAAATAAATCCCATGTTTTTTTGCAATTTCTTCCACAAATTCTAGCAATTTAACTGTTTTAAATAATCCCCTTCGTCAAAGGGCTAACAAAATATGTTCCTCAAAAATCTGTAAACTATATAATGGTTCCAACAGAGTCTAAAGAGACTTTAAACACGACTGTATTTTGCCTGATATGTAGAACTGTAATCCACAATTCTAATGCATCACATCAATAATATTTTTACAACTATTATGATCAAATCCGAATAATGTGATTATTTTCCGAAAAACGACTGCTTTACAAGCGTTCCAAATCAAGCTGACTGACCAAAGAGATCCGTGTTGCCAAATGTTTGGTTTAAAGTTGCGCCATCAAAAAGTGAGAATACGCCGAAAGCTCCATTTTTCTAACGAAAATACATCGAATGAACGATTTTCCCCAAAAACAATGCGCCGATTTGAAAAAAATTAATGCGTAAAAGCCTAAAAAAGACCAAAATGGCGCAAATGCGCACTATCTGGCCACTCTGAAAGAGATATCTACAGGAAAAAGAAATTAGGTGAATCAAAAACGAATTTATAATGGGTTCAACAAGATACAACAAGATACTTACACAAGCATATTCAGCAAGTATCCTTCTGAAGATAGGGTAGCCAGCTCCAGGACCAGAAAGAAACAAATTACATGTGTACTGAAAGAAGGTTGACAATCTATAATGTTTCTTGGAGTTCTTCTTTACCAGTTCGGGGTCATTTAATTCCTCTAAATAACTCTTGTACCACTATAAAAGAAAAAGAAGATAAAAAAAAAAAAAAAAAAAAAAAATGCAATCAAGGTTTATGCTTTTAAATAGAATTGATTTGTAGCATTGAGGTTAGTTAGCAACAAATAGTTTTTATCGAAAAAAAGGGATTTAAGATGAGGAACAGTTAGACAAACCTATATCTATTTAAAAAAAAAATTGGTGGTAACCTAAATAGGGGCCACGCCACGAGTCTGCACTAGGTGGCACTTAATATATTCAAGATCTTTGCCCATTGTTGATCCCTTTTATGGGTGGAACCAACTATTAGCATTGTGGGAAAAGCCTTACCCGCACTAATCTGTTTTAAAAAAGGCTTATAAAGAAAACAGATTGAGAGAGAGAGCTAATTTATTAGAAGACAAAAAAAAAACGAAAACAAAAGGAACAAAATATCCATAAATGGTTAGTCATTAAGCTTTACGGAGGCAATGCGACTAAATAAGTGGCTAAAATGGACGGATGATAGATAGACTTATCTATCAACAAATAAAATTACATAATTTTTAAACAATCCTAAAAAGGGCTTATGCCAGATTTGCCTCTCACTCACTCGGACTATCTGTCTTGGCTTTTTTCTACAATTAGCCAAGTCTTGATGCCCGCCACTACTTGATTTTAATTCAAATTACTCGCTAAAACTATCAAAGACAAAAGAAAAAAAAGAAGAACAACAAAGGCAAAGAAAACAAATTAGAAAAAGAAGAAAAAGTTAAGATGAACAAACACGCCAAGAGCTTTTATAATAATTGTAATCCTACTAAGCCTCGCAAAAATATAAACCACATTCACAAGAACAATGGAAAATGACAGTTTACCCAATTGGATCGATATCCTTTGCCATTTTTTAGTAAGCTACATATCTCCTCGTTCATAGAAGGATGTCTTTATCACCGAAAAATTAATGAAGCTACGGAATTACAGATTCCTCTGAGTGAATGTCATAGACGAGCGTATAATAAATGGGATATTGAAGAAACGTCGTTTAGCAATTTTATGGGCCTTACAACTGTCTCGCAACCTATCTAAACCAATAGTTGACAATTTTTTGGTGGATCATTTTAATGAGGGGTTTAATGAGAATGGTTTTGATGCTTTATATAATAAAAATCCACTTATTAGTAAACAAAATATGTTCTTGACTTTTACAAGAAACCGGTAATTAGCTCAAGGAGAATTTGCTAAGAAAAAAAACTGAAGAAGATTTTTGCAAGGAACTTTAAAAAGCAAGTTTAAGCAAGATGATACAAACCCCAAGCTATTCCATTTTTTTTTCAATTTTCAGCTTAAAAAACTATTGTTTCGGTCATCAACAACCATTCTCTAACTCATCTAAATCCGCAGTTTTGAAACCACCACATGGTTCCAGTCAATCTTAATGGCTCATTTTCGTCAAGATCGGCTCGATTTCTTGATGACAGTAGCGGAGGAGCCTCGTGAATTGCTTCGATATCGCCTAATCACAGCGTGATAGTACGTGCCCAAACCACTGGAGTCGTCTGGATTAAACAGTATTTAAATAAGACGAGTATTTATTAAGTGTAGCAAATTCAGGAAATGTGAAACCAGTGGTTCATTGGAATCCCAATAGAGGATTCCAAATTTCCCATCTCAGACCGATTCTATTTTTTCAGCTTCTTTCCATATTAAATTTAAGACATAAGATGTTGCATGAAAGCTAAAGAACGCTTTTGAAACTTAACGAGCATAATTCATCATGGAAAAAGCCCTAACGAGGACAGGCTAAACGCAAAACGCAGGAGCTATTCCGGTTTTGTGAAAGGGCTCGGGGTCTCTACCTTGCCAGAAGCTCCATCCTCGGTCCCTATCCCTGAAAGGGAAACACTATTTGCTTGGCCTCATAATGACATCGTGGAGGAACGTTTATGAGTTTTTCTAACCAGAACTGCGACTGTAAACACAGCTTTAGGGTAACCTTGAAGATTTGTGCCCCTTGATGAAATTATAGCCTGTAAACGGCAAAACACTACAGTGGATTTTGAAAAATGGATCATTCCTGGGGGGTTTTGTTTGGTTTGGTAGGCATTTCTCGGCTGAATAGCCTCTTCCTAGCTTTGTTGTTTATTATGGGTTGCCTCCCCATTTCGGTGTAATGTATAATGGCATTAATATCTAATGAATAGGAGGAGAAAGGCTTCAGACTGCTATTGTAGGACGTCAACTATTGTTGAAAGGAGTGCCCTGCCATGTGTGGAAAGTCAGTTGTAATGATCAAGATGGGCCCAGGTTTCTACAAAGCCTCCATTCAACTAAAGGTCCCAAGGACTTCTGGCTGTCCAGTCCTAAGTAATTTGTGTATACTCAAGAAGAAGATATTAGTCCCTGACCCCCACTGGTGAGACCCACTGCTTTTCCTGAGGCCATAGCAATTTTGATGATTTAAAGAATATAAGAATTACGACATTTAACGTTACGTCGTTGAAAGATAACTATCATATCGACATTTTGACTGACAAATTCAGACGTATTGAGACAGACTTGTTAGGAGTTTCACAAATCCATATATCCATATCCCAGGGTTAGAAGGTCATCCATCCTAGAGGACCAAACAAAATGCACCTCATTCCACAATGGAATGGGAAAATGTCATAAGAAAGGATTTAAGGAAATAGGGATGACATGGGAGGGTGCGAAGAGTGAGGTTTAGAATAGATTGGAGTAGAGGAGGAGTATGCGCAGCTGTGTTGGCCTGAGGCGGGTTAGTCGGTTGTTGGTAGCAGTAGTACTAGAGCATTTATAAGCTATGTAGAATGAATAACTTAAAAACGAACAGAAATTACTGTGAACGAAGTAATAAAATTTAAAATAAAATGAAATCGCAATAGATAATTAAATAAAACTTAAAACAAACAGAAATTATCACAAACAAATGTAATGGTGTCGCTCCTCGAGACCCCCCGAATACTGCTGTCGTTTTCACTTTACAGAGTTCTAATCCCTTTTTTAGAAGCCAAAAGTGATTAAAGACCAACTAGCCCCTGTGCTAAAACTATTTTTGATATCTGGTCCTTTTGTTACCCCGTAGGACATCTGATTGACATTTTGAGGTACCTATTTTGTACTTTCTCTTTGGCTGCTCAATTTTGCGAATGGGGGAATGTTCTATGGGAGAAAATTTCCACTGTGGGGGGGGGGGGGGTTTAAATGGCTAGACCCAAATGCAGAACAGTTTCAAAAACGAGAGAGAGGGGATGGGCACTGTGATAAGTACATATTATTAATTTCTGAGGATCAAATTGTTCTTAGGACCAAATAAATCAAGAAAAAATAAAAGTTTTAGAGTCAAATTGCTTTGACTTATATATTTTGAGTACTTTATATATTTTAATATATTATAACATATATTGAACATACTTATTTATTTTAAATGACACAGCATTAAGCTTGTACACAAGATGCAGTTTTAAAAGTAACAAAACAGTTTTAACAGTTTTAGTAACAGTAACAGTTTTAAAAGTAACAGTCTTCAAACAGAGTTCAACCTGTTAACACCTATTTGGTTTATACCTTTCTGCACTAAACTCAGTTAATTCACTGACATAGTTGATTAACTGTAACCTTACTTCCGGATTGTGTCATCAGGTGAATTGAACTTTTTAACCCTTTATATTAAACAACCAAATGACTAAAGGACAACCAATTCAGTGACAAAGTTGATTAACTGTGACCTGACTTTCGGATTTTGTCGCCAGCCATCAGGTGAATTGAACTTTTTAACCCTTTATATAAATCAACCAAATGACTAAAGGACAACCAAAGGACTTTAAGAGAGTGTGTCCTGAGTGTAGATTAAGGGCAACAATCAATTGCCTGGTATGTAGTACATGCAACTCTTCTATTCATGAGCAATGTGCGGGGATAGAACGTTCCCAGTGGAATAAGAACTGGTTATGTTTGGATTGTTCCTCGAAACAAAACATCAACAAAAATCAAGAATATACCACCCCTAATTCTTCGAAAGCTAATGATACCCCACGACGCCAATTGTCAGGAATAAATTCTTCAAAAGCTAGCGATACCCCACGACGCCGATTGTCAGAAATAAATTCTTCCTTAAAAGAAATTTTAGATGATATCAGGTCGTCCCCCCTTGACCTGACTTGCCAAAGGGATGGTAAAGCTTTCATTGCAGCCCAAAGCGAGTGTCAGACTACTCCCCTACCAGTCTTAACCAGTGTTGCCAGTTGCCAGACTGATTTTCTGCTAGAAACTAAAGATGCCAGTACCCAGACGGATTTTGAATCTAATTGTGAGCCTTCTAATGATGCCTCCTGCCAGACTGAAAATTTTCCTTGTGGCAATTGTGATTCCAGCCCCCTATGTGACCCTTCCCTCCCCCCTTTTAGTGCTAAAAAAAAACACGAGTTCATTACCAACGAAATTTCTACTTTCATTGATCTTAGGGTGAATATAATTAAGAACACACTTAAGTCTGTGAATACAAAAAAAAAAAAAAAAAAAAAAAAAAAAAAAAAAAAAAAAAAAAACACGCCAATTTGAAACCAACTGCAATTCAATCAACAAGCAACAACTCCCAACACATGAATATTAATAAAGGAAGTGTCAACTCAAATATAAATTTAATTGGTGACCTTGTTTCTGAGGTAAGTGACAACATAAATGAGAACTCAATCAATGTTCTAGATCAAGAGGTCAGTGACAATTTAAGGGTAAACTCAGCTAATATTCCAAGTCCAGGGGTCAGTGACAACTTGAGTATTATTAGTAAATCGGTTCCTGAAGCCAAATCAGTTAAGGGTTCTATTGCCTGCCATTTTTAACGTGTCTAAAAAGCATCTCATTTAAAAACAATAATCATTTAGTTTCAGATAGTGCTTCAAAATCGGGTCCCGCTATTCTTTTGCACCTAACACACCTCTTCCAAGATAAGTCAATTCTTTTGGTGATACATACATAGATACATGCGTGTATTTATTTAAAATTAAATGTAAAAATTAAAAGAACGAAATAAAGAAGTGACGAATTTACCAGTCGTACGATCAACTGCCCAATGCATCGCAATGTGTCATCTTTGAAGGCCTCGTCACCGTAGATAGACATCTTAACTAAAGGATTGAGTAAAGCCTTTTTGATATCTACAAGGAAACAAATCAAATAAATCTCAAAGTCGTGTGGTAAACCCAGATTTTGTATAAAATCGGAGGCTTTAAATTGCAGATTAAATTTAAGGAAAAGGAAATTTAATTTCTCAGGCTTCACGTTTCAAAATACAATCAAAGGATATCGATTGGGGTAGGGCAATTGAGCAATGGCTTTATTTTTTATATAGTTATTTTGCTACTAAATAGCCAAAAAGGCATTATAAATCAATTTTTCATGGTTAGATAGGAGGGCGAAACCTGGAAATGCTTCTTGGCACCACACCCTCGATTTCTTAAATTTTGAATATTACTAAATTAAAAAGTGGAGTCAAAGAAAAATTAAAAAAATAACATTTACAGATCAGCATGTCAGTTACTTTATCTCAGAACGCAAGTTCAAATTTTTGTATTCAAATAACTGGATCATTATTCTAAAGATAGCGCTAAAGAATACAGTAAAAAAAAATAACTTTGTGATTTTAGCTGAATTTTTGAGCAATCCAAGTTAAGAAAACTGCAAGCATACTTAAAAGCAGACTTAAAAGTTAACCTAGAATTCTTTTTATTGTAACAATTTTGGAATATATTCTACTTTAAAATATTGTGCTGCCATTGGCCATTCACAAAGAACACATTAATACTTTTATTTTACCATATTGATTCATTAATTATGATTGAAATTTCCAAATCTTTATGTGATTGGTTTTCCGTGATAGATGAAAATATATCTGATAATCACACGCCTACCAGAGATACTCCTGAACTGTCGCTACTATTAATTGAGAATAATTCTGATTTTGCTCGAAAAAAAAAAAAAACAACATTTATTTGGGGAAAGAGAAGAAAGATAAAATGATGCCAATTATTCAAGAGGGTGCCATTTACCGATAGTGAATTCGTCTTATCTCATTTCGAAAGCACTTGAATGCATTCAAAAAGTAGTTCAAAAGAATTCATAAATACTTCAAAAAATGTATTCACGTAGACATTTAGCTGCTTTTGCGGAACTGTAAATAATCTTTCATTTTTTCGTTGTTACTTACTAGGCGTGGTGTATCCCGATTTCCAAATTTACAAAATATTTGATTTAACAGTTTTGCTTTCCTATCTTCAATTCCTTCTTAAACCTGCGCAGAGTTGTCAACTACGGTCATTCACCTAAACTAGAATCTTATAAAATTTAGTGTATTCCCACGTCAAGACCTAATCAAGACAAAAAAATCTCGCTGAACGCAGTTTCGTAAATTTCACGAAAGTATCTTAATTTACATGGTTTGATAATAGCTAACATTGTTCTGTCATCTTTATCAATATTGCTACGAAAAAAGGCAATGTATGTCCCCTATCAGTAGTACTCAATGTCCATTTTATCAGGTCTATAAATTTTGAAACCGAATGCCCACCAGTATCTTAATACCAGGTTATGACAAAATTCATCCCCAAGTATAGATTTTACCTTAATCCAAAAGAAATCAATAGAGGCTTACCTTCAAACTTGGCAAGCTGTATTGGAAGATATGGCAGCAAATTAAATAGCTCAGTCCTGAAGGTCAAACCATCCCAGCTTAAAAGAAACTCAACAAGAATGACAAATATCCCAGGTAAATCTACTCCTGTACCAGCCACAAATCGCTTTAAATGTCGCAAAAGATATGCAAGGTCCTTCCCAGTTCGTTTTCTTGAATCCAATAATCCTGCAAAAGAAATGTTGAAGGAGTCCATAGCTGAAAGTTGAGCTTATAGCAGTGATCTCGTTTATATTTAGACCTGGTTAGACTATTATTGATCCACCTTTATACTTTTTTTGTAGGAAATTACAAAATTTAAAGTAGTTAGATTACCCCCGTCTTGTCACAAAAACTTTTAAGAAAACAATTCTTGTTAACACAGTTTGAGTTACTGAGTTCTGATTTACTAAACTTCTTGAAACAGGGAATTAATTTATTATAAATTAAATAAGAATAAAAAAATATTGAGTTCCAACTTAGGAAAGTTCTTGAAAGAACAAAACAACAACAAGACTATACAAAAATATATACAATACAATATATAAAAACAACAATATATAAAACAACAATATATAAAAATGGTTAAATATTAAGCTCTAGGGAGGTTGCGTGACTAAAACACGCAATAAATTCTTCCATAAAACAACCGAGAGACGAAACAAAAGAAACTAGTATCAATTTTAAAATCTTAAAAGAATTCAAAACCAAAATTAGAGTTCGGTTTGATTTAGGTCATACAGAAATTTTTAAATGTAAGTTTCGCTGTTAAAAATCGGTTAATTAGTCCTGCTATCTTAATTACCTGGCTGAATTGAAATTCCGTTGGCCCATGGAGATTTGAGTTAAAGAAATTTCATTATATTTTCAGCACTATGGTATTATAGGCAGCGCGCTAGCGCTGCCTAAGTAAAGAACGATGTGGGCACAATGTGTTTTTTTTCCATACCTGGGCACTTCGTATCGAAGGATTTGTCGTAGAAACTTCAAAAATGGCTCATTCGATTGGAAATTAGAGTGGCTAGTGCCCTTTTTAATAGTCGAAAGTCATTGGAGGGCAACTAGCCCCCCCCCCCCCCCACGCAGTGCCCCCCACCCCGCCAATCCAAATGGGGAGCTGGCCAGTTTATTCCGCGGAGTTTATTTCCAGATAGAAAATATGTGTTTGAGGAGGACACTCCCCCATAACCCTCATGGCAAGGGTTTTAAGTTATGCCCTGGGGGCATATAAGGATTTTATAGAAGGGGTAGTCGTAGAAACTTCAAAAAATGCTAGAATAGAAGATATCTTTTTGAGGAGGACACTCCCCCACAACCATCGGGGCAAGGGTTTTAAGTTATGCCCTGAAGGCATATAAGATCATGTTGACACAATGTACAGTTTTTTTTCTTTAAAGCAGGGCACTTCATATAGAAGGGTGGTCGTAGAGACTTCAAAAGGGGTTCATTCGATTGGAAATCGTGATTTCTAGTGCCCTTTTTAATAGTCGTAAGTGATTGGAGGGCAACTAGCCCCCCCCCCGCACGTCAATAATTCCCCAACACACATCCCATCAAAATTTGGAGATAGCCATTTAGTTCAGCGTAGTTGATTTCCCGATAGAAAATATGTTTTTGAGGAGGATATTCCCCCAAAACCCTCAGGGCAAGGGTTTTAAGTTATGCCCTGGGGGCATATAACGTATTTATAGAAGGCGTTGTCGTAGAAATTTCAAAACAGGCTCATTCGATTGGAAATTCAAAGGGCTAGTGCCCTTTTTAATAGTCGAAAGTGATTGAAGGGCAACTAGCCCCCCCCCCCCACGCCCATCATTTCCCAAAACACATCCAATCAAAATTTTGAGATAGCCATTTTGTTCAGCGTAGTTGATTTTCTGATAGAAAATATGTTTTTGAGGAGGAAACTCCCCCCAAACCCTCAGGACAAAGGTTTTAAGTTATGCCCTGGGGGCATATAAGGTTTTTATAGAAGGCGTTGTCGTAGAAACTTCAAAAGAGGCTCATTCGATTTGGAATTCAAAGGGCTAGTGCCCTTTTTAATAGTTGAAAGTGATTGGAGGGCAACTAGCCCCCCACGCCCATCATTCCCCCAAACACATCCAATCAGAATTTTGAGAGAGCCATTTTGTTCAGCGTAGGCTAGTTGATTTCCAGATCAAAAATATGTTTTTTAGTAGGACACTCCCCCACAACCCTCAGGGCAAGGGTTTTAAGTTATGCCCTGGGGCATATAAGGTTTTTTTTTTATAAGAAGGCGTTGTCGTAGAAACTTCAAAACAGGCTCATTCGATTGGAAATTCAAAGGGCTAGTTCCCTTATTAATAGTCGAAGTGGTTGGAGGGGAGCTAGCCCCCCCCCCACCCCCATCATTCCCCCAAAAACATCCAATCAAAATTTTTATAGAGCCAATTTGTTCAGCGGAGTTGATTTACAGATAGAAAATATGTTTTTAACGAGAACACTCCCCAAAACCGTCAGGGCAAGGGTTTTAAGTTATGTCCTGGGGGCATATAAGGTTTTTATAGAAGGCGTTGTTGTAGAAACTTCAAAGAGGCTCATTCGATTGGAAATTTAAAGGGCTAGTGCCCTTTTTAATAGTCGAAAGTGATTGGAGGGCAACTAGCGCCCCCCCCCTCACGTCCATCACTCCCCCAAACACATCCAATAAAAATTTTGAGATAACCATATTGTTAAGCGTAGTTGGTTTTCAGATAGAAAATATGTTTTTGAGGAGGACACTCCCCCAAAACCCTCAGGGCAAAGGTTTTAAGATATGCCCTGGGGGCATATAAGGTTATTATAGAAGGCGTTGTCGTAGAAACTTCAAAACAGGCTCAGTCGATTTGGAATTCAATGGGCTAGTGCCCTTTTTAATAGTTGAAAGTGATTGGAGGGAAATTAGCCCCCCACGCACATCATTCCCCCTAACACATCCAATCAGAATTTTGAGATAGCCATTTTTTTCCGCATATGCTAGTTGATCTCCAGATAGAAAACATTTTTTTCATGAGGACACTCACCCACAACCCTCAGGGCAAGGGTTTTAAGCTATGCCCTGGGGCATATAAGGTTTTTATAAGAAGGCGTTGTCGTAGAAACTTCAAAACAGGCTCATTCGATTGGAAATTCAATGGGCTAGTTCCCTTCTTAATAGTCGAAAGTAGTTGGAGGGGAACTAGCCCCTCCCCCACGCCCATCATTCCCCAAAACACATCCAATCAAAATTTTGAGATAGCCATTTTGTTCAATGTAGTTGATTTACAGATATAAATTATGTTTTTAACGAGAACACTCCCCAGCAACCCTCAGGGCAAGGGTTTTAAGTTATGTCCTGGGGTATATAAAGCTTTTACAGAAGGCGTTGTCATAGAAACTTCAAAAGGGGTCCATTTGATTGGAAATTCAAAGGGCTAGTGCCCTTTTTAATAGTCAAAAGTGATTGGAGGGCAACTAGCCCCCCCCCACGTCCATCATTCACCCAAACACATCCAATCAAAATTTTGAGATAGCCATTTTGTTTAGCGTAGGCTAGTTGATTTCCAGATAGAAAATATGTTTTTGAGAAGGACACTCCCCCAAAGCCTCAGGGCAAGGGTTTTAAGTTATAACCTGGGGGCATATAAGGTTTTTATAGAAGGCGTTGTCGTATAAACTTCAAAAAAGGCTAATTCGATTGGAAATTCAAAGGGCTAGTGCCCTTTTTAATAGTCGAAAGTGATTGGAGGGCAACTAGCCCCCCTCCCATGCCCATCATTCTCCCAAACAACTCCCAAAAAAAATTTTGAGATAGCCATTTTGTTCAGCGTAGTTGATTTCCAGATAGAAAGTATGTTTTTGAGGAGGACACTCCCCCACAACTCTCAGGGCAAGGGTTTTAAGTTATGCCCAGGGGGCATATAAGGTTTTTATTGAGGGGGTTGTCGTAGAAACTTCAAAAAAGGCTATTTCGATTTTAAAATCAAATAGCTATTGCCCTTTTTAATAGTCGAAAGTGATTGGAGGGCAACTAGCCCCCCCCCACGCCCATCATTCCCCCTAAACACATCCAATAAAAAATTTTAGATAGCCATTTTGTTCAGCGTAGTTGATTTACAGATAGAAGGCGTTGTCGTATAAACTTCAAAAAAGGCTAATTCGATTGGAAATTCAAAGGGCAAGTGCCCTTTTTAATAGTCGAAAGTGATTGGAGGGCAACTAGCCCCCCCCCACGCCCATCATTCCCCCTAAACACATCCAATAAAAAATTTTAGATAGCCATTTTGTTCAGCGTAGTTGATTTACAGAAAGAAGGCATTGTCGTAGAAACTTCAAAAAAAGCTCATTCGATTGGAAATTCAAAGGGCTAGAGCCCTTTCTAATAGTCGAAAGTGATTAGTAATATTTTTTGTTGTTATTGTTGTTTAGATCAGGGCACTTCGTATCGAAGGAGTTGTCTTGGGAACTTCGAAACGGGCTCATTCGATTGAAAATAGAAAGGGCTGATGGCCTTTTTAATAGTCGAAAGTGACTGAAGGGCAATTAGTCCCCCTTCAACTCCCCCCCACCCATTTTCTCAATCTTGTTAAAGACTAAATTTCTCCTCTATATTAAATAAAAATGCACAGTCTTAATTCCGAATACAAAAGATTCATATCAGCCATATACCAATAACAACGGGGGGGATTATTTTCAAACTTTCGAGGTCACTTCTGCTCTTAAAATGTAACCAAATCAAAATAGTGTAAGTGTATCCAAGCTATCAAAGAAAGTAAACAGATTTTTTTTGCAAATGGTATCAAGTTTTCCATTTCAGGTCAACTAGAGGAGGTATGAAAGTAAATTAAACAGTACTATTTGTGTCCAGATTTTTAAAAGGGTTCATGTTGTTAAAAATTGCCGAAAATTTTTCTCCAGCATACAAATAGCAGGCCAAACTATAAAGTCTTAAAAAAGGAAAAGATTTAAAGTGTTATTTTCTTTTTCCCTGAAAAGACTATGTCAATATAAAACGAACAGAAATTAATTAAAAAAAAACTTTTTCCACAAATAAGTTTTTCAAAGAAAAGTAAAGAACTCCATTAAACAAAAAATGAGCGAAAATCAAATCAAATATTCCACCAAGCTTGAAACTACCACAAATCAGTATCGATAAATGAGTGAAACCTGAAACAAACAGAAATTACAATAAATAACCGAGTCAAACTCAAAACGAGCAGACATAAGTTGGGCGCAAAACCCCTATGCCTTCCCGAGGCCAGAAAAAAATTTGCACTTTACTGAAAAAATACAAATGAATGTGCATTGTCAGTTTAATATACATATACTAATATTTAGTAATCAAAATGTTAAAATTATTTGATTTATTTAAGTTATAAAAGTAAACATATTTATATTTTTTTCAGCAAAAAAGAAAGAGATTGTTGGTGATAAGCATTTGACGACTTTTCAGAAAAAATTCTTGTATTTCAGGAAAAAAAGTAGTGTTGCTGTAATAAATGACTTTTGCTATATTAAACAAAAGTCTACTATATAATTTAATTTTTATTGAAAGTCTTATACTACTAGACCCTAGATATCACGGAAAATGCCCTGGAAAATCCGATGCTGAAACTTGTATCCTTGTACGTGGAAAAAGTTGATTGCCTTTAACCAGCGAGAAACAAGGAAATACCTTTCTAACAAAAAGAATAATACGTTACAATGTACACATTATAACGTTATTATACAGTAAAAAAAAGAAACAAGAAACATTATACTAACAAAGAAGAAACAAGAAATAACAAAGAATAATTAACCAAGGAAAAACAGAATATTGTGCCCACAAAAACATTCACTGATGGATGATTGTACCTACCGTAAATTCACGTGGGAGGTGCTTATGTAGATGAGAAGGCTTTCCCCGAAATATCATGAATTTAAACACTTTTCATCTTTCCCTAAACTTGTCATACACTTTGCCTGTTTCAACAGATTTACTCCCCTAAAAATAACTGTAGCCTATTGTTTGTTCTAAACAAACCTGTTTATAATGCAAAATAGAAGAATCCACACAATAATAGCCAATTTAATTAAATCATGCCTTTTCTTATTGTATTCTGGAAAGAGTACTATCATATACTGTGTATATATAGGCCATAGCACACGTTTTTACAATGTGACAACTATCTCAAGAAGGCGATGAGATTCTCTGATATGGCTACAATTATACTTTTCATCAAAAAAAGAAGATTTGCAAAGGTTAGCATTATGTATCAGGGCTGTTTCTAGGAGCTAGAACTTGAAAAAAAAACTAAGATTGATTAATTATAGATAGTTAATCCCAGAGTTGTTCCAAGCACTGAGGGTGTTTTACAAAAACTACATAAATAAATTTCAAAACTCTATTTTGATCAAATTCAGGATGCAATCAGCAATCACACTTACATATAAGAAGGTTGGAGAACACTCGCTCTTTTCAAAACCAAAGTAAGTGACTCATGTAGGAAAACTAAAGACACTGCTATGCGTGCCTCATCCCTCATTGGAAAATTAAAGATTAGACTCGATTAAACCTATATAATCAAGAAAGATAATGAGTCGGGTAGAAGTAAAAGACGTCTGATGAAGAAGTATAAAGAGAAATGAAACCCGTCGTAGATATTGATACACGTTTTTTTGTCAGCTTTGAGCCAGAAAGGAATTACTATACAAACCTTATTAACTATCAGTTAATCATCATTATGATTATCATAATAAAGTTTTGGAATCCCAGGGCTTTTCTTCTTCATTTTAGAGGATATCTTCACGAAGACCCCAACTTAACTCCCTGCATTCGTTGAGGCATAGTAAAGACTTTTTCATAAGCTTCTTTCTACACATACTGAGAGCTCTGACCTTCTGAATTATGGCTTCCTTAAGTTTAAAAAATATCCCCAAACATCTAGTGAACAGTCATTCCTTGAAAAAGCCCAACTTTCCCACTCCCCCCCCCCCAAAAAAAACAGTGGGAGAGGATCAGGTTTTGAATTTTGGCACCCACTCAAAATTAGTTTTGGTACTAAGCCCTTTGCATCTAAAAATCTCTATCAGCCGCCCTCAGAACAGACCTGAGCTGCAAACTTCACAATAAGCGACCATTAACTATGCATTCTTGCAAGCCACAAAAGGTATAGCGAAGAACAAGACTCCTCTTGCGTGCAGATCAACCTGGATATTTCCAAAATGCATTAATGATCCCTTTCTCCTCAAAGGATCTCTTTCTTCACATTGTCTGTCACGCGACAACCCAAAATCAATCCAATCTTTAATCCTTTAATTCTATGACTATCTACCGTAGTTTTGCCCTAGGAATGACCCATGGATGGATGATAGATAGACTTATCCATCAACAAATGAAATGACATCATTTTTATACAATCCTAAAAAGGGCTTATCCCAGATTTGCCTCTCAATTACTCGGACTATCTGTCTTTGCTTTTTCTGCAATTAAGCGATGTCTTGATGCATACTGCAAAATACTTGATTTTAACATCGAAACTGATGTATGAAATAGTCATTGATTTCCTTGGTTTCGCCTGTATCCTAGCAGTGTTTGACAATCACATATTTTACTTTTGAGCTCAAATTGATGTCAACTCGTGTTCACAGACATGGCCTGTAAAATATACTGCAATAGAAGGGAGATAAGTCAACGAATCAAGGACATACAGCAACTACTGTATACAGTACTCCTTTCTTGAGTGGCCTTATACTAATATAAAACTAAGTGAAACATTAAATGTAATAAAGTCTGATATAATCCAAGGTAGTGTTCGTTTAAGTCGACAATAAGTACATTACGAGCATACCGCATTCCAGTGTTAGGTAAATCCATCTATTCAATTGCCATTTTTCAGGCTCAGACATTTTAACAGCAACAACGGGGTGAAGGTTCACTTCTCGCAAACAAGATGCCACAAGATTGGGTAACTTCAACGTCGGCATCAGGGGCATAAACTCACAAAAGCTGTAATAAGAAAGTGTGTTATTAATATATATATATATATATATATATATATATATATATATATATATATATATATATATATATATATATATATATATATATATATATATATATATATATATATAAGATTAACAAAGACAAATATTGCAATTGAGGTAAGTCAAGAGCAATGAAGTGAATAATTCTCAGTACGCCCCATTTAAGGTATGACCACAAATAAATTGGAGCAGAAATGTTTTTCTAAACCATCTTGCAGAAAAAAGGAACATTTGAATTACATCCTAAAAGTCTAAATCTCAAGTTGATGGAAAAAATCGGTTTTTTGGGTGTTGCAAAAAAAGACATCTTCATAGGGAAAACAATAACTAGAATTCCTCTAACATGGCCAATGCGTAACAAGGATAATTATTACCAAAGTTTGCAGTGACTTCATACCAAAAACACAGCTAACTTTGTCTCCTCAAGTACCCAAAACTTACATTGTCCAGCTTTTAACAGACTTGCTATTGTGGTTTCAACCCTGACAATTGTCTTCGTATCCCCATGTTTTGGTCTTGATTTGAAAAACTCATTTTAATATCCCCTTATAATATACCTGCTTCTCACACGCAAAGTCAGAGAGGAAAATTTTGACTAGAATTGTATTTTCTTCTCTTTTTCTAGACCAAGGACTAGCAATATAAAGGCTTGTCGATAAAACAAAACTAAGGTTAAGAAGAAAATAGCAGAAAAAATTACTTGTCAGCAATCATTCGTATTGTATAAATACCCCATTACGTGATACCTAATTGTTACTATAAATGTTATTTGTTTTGTTGTTGCTGTGAAAAAGTCTGAACTATTCCAATTTCATTACCACCAAGAAACTTTGTCTTTTGATTAATTAAAATTTTTTTACTTCGTTGCTTTGTCACTTCTACTGTAGTTTGTTGGCATTCTTTTGTTTCTTTTCGTTAAGTCGAATATAGCCGACTATCTATGACCAAACGATAAACCATGAAATATTCAGAATATTAAGAGCTGCAAAATGGCAGTAATTACAAAACCAAAGCTAATCTTTTAGAATAGTACCCTAGCCACTCTAACCTAAACTCTTTTACCTACTAAATCTGACTATTTTTATACCCGTAAAAACGAACGAATAAAAGTTTTTAACTATCCCTTTCCCTCACTGCATAGGATTCTGTGTGACTGATCAGAAAATTTATCATCAAAAGGTTTCTTGGCCATAAGTATATGAAAACAAACTATTGAAAGACAATTTTTATTCAGAAATGTTTTGGTCAGAAGGAAATCCGGATACTGCATACGTAACTGAACCCTTTTTGAACCTTGTTAAGTGTATTTTCATAAAAGGATTCCATCCATCTTCTACACCATAAGTATTTAACTCTTCAATTTCACATCCAACCATTCTTGGAGTCTTCCTCTTATGTTTTATTCTTAATTATTTAGTATTACTCCTCCTAAATATTAGCTAAGCATCAGAAGTTACTCTTTCTACATTTCAGCTTTAAATCAGCTCTAGAAATTACCAGAATGAGATGGAATTTTCCCACCCATCTCTACTCGTGGCCTCGACCCTCTCTGTCTTCTATTTACTGTAACCAAATAAGTCTGGGCATCCTACTGAGTACCATGTTAATTTGTAGGCTATTTATAACTAGAAAAAACTTACTGCTTAACTTGAGTCACGTAAGCAATCTCCTTTTCCTTGTGACTTCGGAGTTCAGCATAGGTAGGATCCTCTGGTAAAAGGTCGAGCCGACGTATCTTTGCTACCTGAAAAATATTTGTTCTACATATTACCATTCAAAATCTACTCTTCACGATTCAAAATCTATACCAGGCGTCATAAACTATTGTAATAAATAGTATGCTTTTATACTACATTATACTTTCAAAAGCCTCGACTTGATTCATGGCTAATGTATTTCTTAAACCAAACGTTACAGGAGCCAAGCGCCCTTGACTTGATTTATGGCTAATGTATTACACCAAACTTTACACGCGAGTTCATGCAGAAAAAATGTGCTGCAAAATATCGACACTTACTGGCCCAGACTCAGTGTAAGCACGCTGAAACGTGGCATTGATTTCATTATTGGAATTAAATTCTGCTTCGTCGATCATTTTCTTTGGTAGTTTCAGAAACGGATTTCTAACGCTCAAAAGTGTTGTATCGGGGATTAAGTCAGGTCGAACCATTTGAATTTGTCTATAAAAGAGAAACAATATTTTAATAGTAAATCACAGATACAGATGAATCAGTACTAAAATAAACAAAGTAAAAAAGGAAAGCAAAGAAAGATTTAGAGATACAGACTCTCAAAGACAGTGCATGTGCTTAAAATCTTTTATTATTTTCTGTTACTATTTAGGGACATCCGTAATTCCTGATAACAGGCCAGGAGAATAAATCAAAAGTGAAGTCTAGCTGCTTTAGCCCACTATTAATATGAAAAGATGACAGATATTTTTCAGTGATTTAACAGCTGCTGAAATATATCTGCCTCTACTTAATCTATGATTACACTGGAAAATCCTGAGTCTCAGCAGTTGAGTTTTAATAGCGTTGACCTAGAAAAGACCGAAGTGTCTCGAAAATGTTTTTTTTCCCCCGACTTCTTCACATAGAAGACGGTGATAAAAATTTCGGAAAGAGTTATTCTATTGCCGATTGAAAGTTTTATTTCCATTTGTACGATCGAAAGCCTAATGAGGGATCCTGACGCAATATCAATGCCCAATGTGCCACCCGGATACCATTGCAGCCCCACCTGACATCAGATCAAATTTCAAGATAGTAATTTTAATCAAAATAATGGAGTCCAACAAACGTACCGCCAATGATGACATGGTACGTTTAGTCACAGAGGCAAGCGCTAAAAGTTATGCAAGTCACCCGATACTTCGTTACCTTAGACTTAGAACCTTAAATTTCCTTCAATTCATCGATAAATTTTATTAGAAAGGTCGAATTGTTACACAATTCTAAAATATGAGTCACATTTTAATTTTCTACATACATGGTGGACTAGGCCCTGCGTACGTTAAAATCTCCGACTGCATTTGGTCAATGGCGCGTGCCCTCCTTTTCAACCCTCTTCGGTCTACAATGCATATGCTCCATATCCGACCCCAAATGGCCAACCGCATGGCCCCCTCATCTCTCTGGCCCCCTCACGTTAACAGTGTGTACGCTTTGTCTCGGAACCTTGTTGGTACACATTACTAACGCTTCATCTCTGGCCCTCTTTGGTCAACAGAGCAAACACTCAGTCTCCAGCCCCCTTTGGTGAAAATTACAGCAACACTATCATTATTATTTGAAAAATCGTGTTTTTTCATAAATAAGATTATCGAAATATTTCGAAAATAGTCTTTGGTTTTACCAGAACTTCATATTCAAGGGTTTCTGAGCTTGTTGATGTACACGTAATTGAACTTGTAAGTACGTAAGATTACTACATAAGGAAGCGCAAAGAAAAACACCTTTAATAAGAAACACTAAAAATGTTCGATTTTCATTATAGTACGTATTTAAAGTATTTCTAGGTGATTCAATTACAGATGTTAGTCTAATGCTGAAACACAGAAGTCACGTAAGTGCATATTTCATAGATATGGGTTTGAATCCAGCGAAGGCATTACAGGATTTTAGAGTTGGTGATAACAAATATGAGATTAATTTACCAATATACTACTACTACTACTAACTCAACACAGCACCAAGCCAGCCGAGGCCAACACAACTGAAGAGTTTCAAATTTTAAGTTGAAACAAGCGTACATTTGGATTTTAGGTTCAACTCGCATGCTTCTGACGCTGGGTATTTAGGCAGTCAAATGTCAGACTTGACTGCCTGAACGTTTTGTGCATTTCTGCCTGTTTTTTTTTTTTTTTTTTTTTTTTTAAGAAGGATTATATCCAAGTAGTGGCCGTAAAATGTCCAAAGGGAACTTAATCGAACGAAAATTGAAAGTTCTAGTGCCCTTTTCAAGTAACAAGAGATTGGACCCCACGAGTGCAAATTTCTGCCATTTTATACCGCAAAACGAAACTTTTGCCCAAAAGGGTATAAGCACAGCCATACCCTTTCCAAAAACTAACCTGACAAGTATGTGTCCAATAAGAGAGTCATTCATACTCCTGCCATTTACCCGTGCCTCAGTCATTTAAACATTTGCCTCTCAATTACTTGGACTATCTGTCTTGGCTTTTCTCTGTCTACAATTACCGAGCCCAGTCTTGATGCAACCTATGCAACCTATTGACCAAAATACTTGATAACTTCAATTCAAAATCAACGGTACAGTACCAACGAGATTGGTACAGTAAAGTACCAATCTCGGTGATTTTGTTCCGCGAAACATATACTTTGGCCCGAATAAGAAATTTATCGAGCGAAAATTCTAGATAGCCAATCGGCTTAGATCTATCAAGAAACTACAGACATTTCCTCGCGGTTTCGAAAGCCATACTGCCAGATGGGGCCGAAATCATCCCTAAACATATGGAAAGTCCAAACACAATTAAGGGCTGTTACATGGAACATTTACAGAGAATTGCTAACGGTTATAGAGTATTGTATTATTGCCCACCAATTAGTGGGAAGTTCAGTGGGTCTTTTTGCAGAGAAAAGAGGTGTCCATCAAAACTATCAAAAAGTGCATTTTAGAGCCACATTTTTCAGTTTTTCGTGAGAGGTCCTTATGATCAATGTGGAGTTTGGAATAACATATTTGGATCAAGCATGTGGTATAGCAGAAGAATTTTTAGTGTGATGTAAAATATTAGGTTTATATGATGCCAGTAGGCGGGTTGGGAAACTCCTGAGGATAAGTATGGAGCACGTAGAAAACTGTAGATTAGCTTTATGTAAATCTCTTTATGTTGATTAAACGCTCGGTTATTATTTTTTCTGTCATTCTCCTTGCTGCAGGGGCTTTTTTGCAATAAATATAATTTCATACGTTTATCTATACAATGGTGGAAGGGGGCAGGTGTGTGTGTGTACGTATGTGTAGGTTTAATTCCCCTGGAGCAATATGTTTCTGACGGATCCTCTGATGACATTCATAAAAATATACAAATTCTAAAAAATGATTCTGCCATTTCAGGCCTTCCCCTTGAAAAAAATCTTAAGGAGAACCTTTTCCGCGGCGATTTCAGTGTTGTGTAAAATTTAAACTATAACATAAAGAACAGGGATAGTTGGGGCGGGAGCTCCTTCCACATTTAGATCACATCAGTGTTTTGAAAGGCAATCGGCAAATAAAACAGCTGAAATCATTAACTGGCCATATTTTTGCACTCTAAATTGCATTCATTTAATTACTAGTGAAACCTTAGCATAAAAGATTTGAGGGGGGCCAGCCCCCCTCATTAATTTATGTTATTTTTAATCTTAACGTTACTTTTTACTTTCATTATAAAAATGTTTTTTCGTAATTAATAATACACAGTAATATTTCACGAACAGAAATTACTACGATTGAATAGGTGAAACATAAAATGAATGAAATTTTAAATAAGAAGAAAATTAGACCCGAAGCACGGGGGGGGGATAAGAAAAAAAACTGAAAAAAAAACAACAAAAATATGCGCACTTAAAAATAGTAGGACTTTTCTGGTTGTCATTTTTGTATTTGTTGTTAGAATTCGTACTTTCTTCCTCTGATATTTTGGATTAATATTTAGATTTGTTAAGTTATTAAAAAAAGCCGTTCAAAACTTATGTAGTGTTTTCAGTAAAATACAAATGGCACTAGCTTTTAGGGAGATCTCAGGGAGGCGGGAGCCTGCCTATTATTTAGCTAACTTCAGTTATGTAAGCTTGACTTATTACGTGACTGTTTGTACTTGTTGCAGAGTTTGATATCGATCTGTATTGTTCCTTAAAAGACCCGTTAGAATTTTTTTTTAAACACAAACTTAAAACATGTCGTATTGTGCAACTTTGTTCAACCTAGTTGAGCATCTTTTCCCAGTGGTGCAAGCTATATTGATTTATTTCTAAAATAAAAGTGTTGCTTCCCCATGTATATTTTCAAGTTATTCTTTAGCTGAGCGACAATTTTGTGACTTAATAATCTGTACAAATAAAATCAAATGTAACTTTATTTATTAATAATTAACTTTGTTTATGGATGTCTGTCTGTATGCAACAAGGCCCGACGAGTAAGTTAAGAATCAAACCTATTTTTTCAAAAACCTTTAAATTAAAAATACGATCGTTATTTTACATGCGGGGAGTTTTCCAGGGAGATTTTTTTGTTTTTTTTTGGGGGGGGGGGGATTTCTAGGGTTTTTCCATGGAGAATATTTCACCCAAAACACTTTTTTTCGGCGAAACTAACCAAAGACAGATACAACATTTCACGTTGGCAAGAAACACAATTTTTATATTGCAGTCATAATTTTGATTATTGTGTCCTTGAATTTTATTTCTTTTGAGATAGCAGCAACGTGCAACGGGTAAGCTCTTCAACAACCCCCGACGGGCAAGTTAATAATCGTACCCTAATGTTTCAGATACTTTGAAACTGAAAAATGCGATAATTATTTTGCATTTGGGAAAAATTTTCAACGGGGGAATTTTCCGGGGGGGGGGGAGTTTTCCACAGCGGAGGATTTTCCCCGGAGATTCCAAGGACTGTCGACATGGAAAGTAATTTTTAGAGATTTAAAGCAAAGAGCAAAACAAAAAAAAAACTATGAGAAAAGTAACCAGGATTGAGGGAGGGGAACAGCTAAAGCTATAGTTAAATTAACTCGACGAAGTTGAAAAATAGTATAACGTAAAACTCCAAACGCAAGAAACCATAATCTCAAGTTTCATCTGTAAATATGGACATTAGTGGATGCTTAATAAACTAAATTCAGCTGATTTTCACACATGTCAATCTATTTTGGACGTTCAAAAGTTTAAACTAGTCGAACCGTATAATTATAAAAAGCAATCAGCAAGGTTAGACGTACAAAATTGCTAGACTAAAAGATACTAGCGAACGTAATATGTCACAAAGATGTGAGATCGACCTCACACTAATTAGAAGTAGAAAATAATCTTTGCTTCAATTTGGCAAAGTTCATTGGCTTCAGTAGTCAGTGATCCAGGGACCGTTATCTTTCAAGGGGTGGCTCACATTCGCTGCAGTTGGTTTGAGGGTGGTTCTAGGGTAATCGGGGGCGCTGGTAACGAATATCGGGGTGCACAAGTTCGCATGCGTGTAGAATATGGTCACTGTAGCCTATAAAGTCAAATTTGGCCTACAACGACGTCATACCGATCTTGATTATATTTACATGGTAAAATAAACTGAAAATTTTATAAACTTGACATATTCTGAATCCTAAGAACAAGTACTTTCACTTGGTATTTTTAGTTTTTCCCCACAGCCTCTATTTTTATTTATTAACCCTTATTTAATTTTTAAAACAAGGTTTTTAAATATACTTTTTATTAGTTTTTTTGATTTTTCTGAAATTTTTGCTTACATAATTATATTTTTTTATGCTTTATTTGAATTCTGCTCGTTATTACAAACAAACCATGTACCTCTTTTTTAAAAATCTTAATCCTTGAGAAACTATTTATTTTTTCTAAACAACGTCATAGCTTTCAGAAATTAGCCTACAATGACCAGGTTTAAAAAAAAAAAAAAATTTTTAGCTTTTAAAAAAAGGAAAACTAATCAAACTGCACATCATTCGAACCATCAGAATGTCCTTTACACGTTGTTAATAAAAACAAATTCGAGACTTGAATCTGCAAGAATATACAAGTGTTTGAACAAGAGAAGTCCCCCCCCAAAAAAAGAAAATTTTCTGAATTGTGGCGTTTTACTCGAAATATTTTCAAGACAACCTATGATTTTTAGCTCACCAAACGATAGATCGCTCCCTTTTGAATCAAATCATGTATTTACATTCTATAGAACTAATATTTTTAACCAGAAAAAAAAAACGGATGCCTAGTTCTGCGATCACGCGCGCGAATTTGGTATATTTTTTATGCTTTATTTGAATTATGCTCGTCATTACGAGTCAACCCATGTGCCTCTTTTCCAAAAAATATTAATTCTTGAGCAACTATTTATTTTTTCTGTAGTATTGGATACAATCTGGCTTACGTAGGCTCATATACGAGTCTCAAGGTGGCAAAGCCGTGTGAACGTGTGGTGCAGAGGTGACTAAGGCTGATTTAAGATACTACTTTCTTTAAATCCCAGCATAGCAGGGGCCAACGATCCAATCGGTTAGATTGGGTTAACGGCCACAGATGTAGTAGACGGTAAATGTCATGATCAGCTGAAAGTAAGGTTTAGACGACTGCATTAGCAGTTTGATATCATAACAAATAAAAAATCAAATATTTAAAACTGAACATGAAATGGTGACTGCAATCTCTTTTTCTTCTTCATCTTCGTCTTGGGACTCGTTCTGATTCACATCGGAAAGTAGGCAGTTTTGGGGGTTAGCTCCACACTTGCATGCGCTGTCACAGAAACCTATTTTGGAGCATTTGTAGTGCAAGCTGCACTTCGTCTTGTCACTGTTGCAAAAAATAAGCAATGCTAGCCCATGCGGCATCGCAGAAACTTGGTCTGGCTTTAGTTCATGATCTTCAATTCTCCAGCCCATATCGGTAGCCTGAGGTAAATCAATACAGGGCTTGTGGCTTTGGATCCAAATCAGTGACTGGAAAATGCACCTTTTCAAATGAAGCAGAAACGAGATATCAGTTGGTGGTAAACGTCGCAAATCCTCCAATCTTTAGTACAAAAGTGCTCGAAGATCATTCAGACTATTGAAACTAGTCGCACTTCTGCCATACACTGTAACCACAAGCTGCTTACAGACGTTGACTAAACCATCACTTTGCGCAGATGGTGGCTTCTCTGCAAGGGCTAGAACTTCATCACTTAAAGACCCCAACAAAGTTCTCAAGACTTCGCAGCCCGAAAAAAGCAGATCTTTCTACTTCCATACAGAAAGCCTGTGGTGTCACATCCACTCAAGCTGTGGACAAGCGACAAGGCGTTGCAAAATGTTACTCCTAGTTTTTGTGCTGCCGTATGCATAGGTATGCAGTAGCACGGAAGCTTAACCCAGAGCTGCTTGAGTCCGAGACTAGCAAGATACCGGAAGTAGTATGCAGCTAGTAAGACGATATCAGTATCGTTGGCTTGAATTATCACAAGTGTGCTCTTTCGTCTTGCGGCAACTGCTGTGTGGTATAATACCCGAGTGTCTGCCTCCTCATGGCAAGACGAGATATCGTCATCAACAGAGCTTCCATGAGGCGTAACGGTAACAGCTCACTATGTCGACTCTCGAAACCTCCAGCGAGATGAACCATCAGACGGGTCGAAATTTTGTAGCCTACTCCCAAACCTCGAAAAGAACTATCAAGAGTCGACCTTTGGCTGAGCGACTACTGAGAATCCCGTCCCAGAGTGTTGCAACTTTGCTGGAGGAAGTGAACGGGCTGGAAATATTTCCTTTAGGATCTCCTCTTCTTTCTCGACAGCCTGATGCTTCTTTGAGGTTGAACGAGTAGTCATCATGGGTTCTATCGTGACTAAGACCGCCATACCTGTCACCAATCAAATGGACAAACTGAAAAGTTTTAGGTATGTTCCTAAGAATCCCATCGTAAACTCTTATTCCAAAATCTGCTAGCGTCTCATTTTGTTCTGGTTGATAACACCTTATGACACTCATAACATCAACTATATAGTCAGATCGAGGAGAGTCTTCAAAAAGCGTATGTGGAATAATTTTTGGTCATGACTACAAGCCAGACTGCTGCAGAATGTAGTTCAAGGCTGTTGACTTTGTACCAGTACATAGCTGAGGATCCCTACGACTTGATGATAATACTGCAAGTGAGGCCGGATATGGCTGTAGCTCGTACTTCAGCAGCTCACAGAGGGACGAAGTTTGTGTTGAATTTGCAAGACGCAGAGCTCGTTTAAGCAGCCCAGTTTCCCCAAAATATTTTTTCTGTGGCTCTTTCTTTTTTCCTTTTTTGGCAACAGGGGCGAAAGTTTGTAATATGCCAACTTTTACTTTCGTGGATGTCCCGTCGAGATATGAGCTCATGGCTTCGAAGCTAATGTCTCGGAAGTTCAGCACACTATTTGCTGTGGCTTCTGGAGCTCTATCCCCTGTCATAAAGTTGTACATCTCTGTTCTCGTCGTCTTGAAAAGGTTTCCCAGCAACTCTACCCAGTCCATAACACGATTTTTACCTTTTACTGTCAGATTTGTAAACGCAGTGGTATCTTCGTGATGCTTCATTGCCTCGTCATCCATATTCAGGTTTGCTTTCAGCGTTTTGGTGGCTGCTGCGAGAAAGGGGAGAGTAGCCAGATATCGATCCCTGGCATTTTCATTCGTTGTCGCACCAAAGACACCAGAAACTCTTCGATGACCTTTGATGTCCAGATTTACAGTCGACTCTAAAGCCAGATCGCATGCAATGCTGCAAAACGGCATGGTTGTTTTCCTAACAACAAAATTGTTACTTACAAACTCTCTGTGACCTTCTGGCGCTTTTTCAGGCAGGCGTATCATTTCTTATAGGTAGTTAAGCGCAACTGCGGCGTATTTATGGTTTCCGAGTGCGAAGAAAATCGGAATCATCTCTTTTGTGTCGTTTAAGTGTGATCCCTAGTCCGCAGCTCTTTCAGCATAAAGATAGTCTATTTCCGGTAAGGATAGGATCTAAATAGTTGATCCAGAGGCTATGATTCCGTATGGTAGATCTGGACTCGTTGTGCTTCGAGAAAAGCGGAGCAATGCTGTCCAATGCATCTCCTATCTGTTTACATGCTTCAGAACTAGTTGTACCAACATGGTCTGCCTCACGCAAGACAAACTGACACCCCCTAAAATCGTTGTTGCCGGAATCCTTGCCTTTAACTAGATCAGATAAACATCCCAAATCCTTTCCTTTTATGTCGTAGTTTTCAGTACTTCATGCAAAAGTCAGTGATCCAAGGCTCGCTATCTTTCAAAAAAAGAGAGGGAGTGGCTCACATCAACCACAGTAGGTTTGAGTATGGATGCCGGGGTAATCTAAGGTGCTTAAAACGAATATCGGGGTGCACATACTCGCACTAATGTAGAACTTGACGATTTTGCCTATAAAGGAGAAATTAGCCTTTTATGGCTAAGTACTTTGTGCAACTAAAACCCGATATGTAAGATGCTCGGCTTTTTTTTTATTGCTGTGGAAACCAAATTCGCTCATGCGATCGCAGAACGAGCCATCTGTTGTTGTTTTTTTCCTGGTTAAAAACATAAGTTGTATAGAATGTAAATAATTTATTTGATTCAAAAAAGAGCGATCTATCGTTTCGTGAAATAAAAATTATAGGCTGTTTTGAAAATATTTAGAGTAAAACGCCAATATTCAGAAAATTTTCTTTTTTCTGGGGGGGGGGGGATTTCCTGTTCAAACGCTTATGTATTCTTGCAGATTCAAGTCTCGACTTTGTTTTTATTAACAACATAAAAAGGACATTTAGACGGTTCGAATGATGTACAGTTCGATACGTTTTCATTTTTTTTAATAAAAAAAAAAAAAAAAAAAAAATCATATAATATTATTATAATAAAAAAAAAGGTCATTGTAGGCTGATTTCTATATATAGCTTTCAGATTGAAAGCTATGACGCTATTTAGAAAAAATAAGTAGTTGCCCAAGAATTAATATTCTTAGGAAAAAAGGCACAAATGTTGACTTGTAATGACGATCAAAATTAGAATCAAGCATAAAAAAATATAATTATGCAGGCGAAAGTAAAAACGAAAAAACTAAAAAAAAATACATGAAAAATCCCTTGTTTTCAAAATTAAAAAGGGATAAATTAAAGAAATAAAAGTTGTGGGGAAAACTAAAAACATCACATGAAATTATTTATTCTTGGAATTTAGAATGCGTCAATTTTATAAAGTTTTCAGTTTATTTTACCATGTAAAAAAAAATCAAGAGCGGTATGACGTCGTTATAGGCCAAATTTGACTTTATAGGCTAAAATGGCCATGTTCTACACGCGTGCGAACTTGTGCACCCCAATATTCGTTATAAGCATTCCCGATTACCCTGGAATCCATCCTCAAGCCAACTGCAGCTGATATGAGCCCCCCTTCCCTTTTTTTAACCATAGCGAGCCTTGGATCTCTGACTACAGTTACGACACCAGAAAAATGTTCTTGAACTCTATAGTCCGCCAAATTCTTGTCTCATTGTTGAGCTTCCTCGCAAATCCTTACATGATAGGTTTCAAAAACCCCAAGGACCTCTAATGATTATCTACTAAATAATTGACCGCATCTTTTCAGTATTCTTGTATTTCTTAGCTCATTTTATAAAACATTTCATTGAATTTCGACTCTTCTTTTTTTTGGCGATAGAGACTCAATTTTGGCAAGCATGCTTGTGAAAGCCTTTTTTCTCCAGATTGGAACATTATCAGTAAGAGGGGGCTCAGTTCTCAGCGTAAAAATGATGCTGGTTCAAAAGGATTTGCCCAAAAGGATTCAAATTTTACTTTTGGTCTTATATTTTTTGATGTTGAATTTAAGCTTTTTTTCATCTCCATCACACATTTTCTCATCAGTTTTTTCTTCGGATCAGAAACTCCTAACCATTTTGTTCTAAAAATCCATCCTTCCATTAAAATTGCAAAATTATGACATAAAAATAAATCTTTCTGAAATTATAACCCAGCCCCTCTCCCTAAGGACAAGAACTGTGTACACATACGGTTATCTTTCACTTAACGAGAAAAAGAACAAGGTCATGGCCTTATGTCCAACATGTAAATAGCGACCTTGACCTTCATAGCATTTTATCTGCATGTAAAGAGTTACCTGAGGAGCGCTACCAGTGGTTTGTCACCACTTTTCTCAAAAAAGTGTCGTATGAGGTCTATTTCCCATTTCCTCACATTTGACGAAACTATTGAGCATAGGACCTGGCATAAAACAGGAACCTGAAAAAAAATTGAAGTTAATACATTAACGTAAGCTTAAACAAAAATTTTAAGAAACTAACCTAGCAGAAATACAAACTGACACATACCCAATGTTCTATTGGGTTTGTGCGGGATCGTTGCTGCAATGTTCTCTATGTCTTTCCGGAGTAAAATATTGTTCATTATTTGTTTGTGGTCTTTTTGAAATAGTACATCATATTTATTTTTGATTGAATGTGTTATAAAGCAAAAGGCTATAGGGAGCTATTAATTTTCACTGATCGGTTTTAAGCCTGACACTTGCAAGTACGATAGAAGAAAAAGAACATATGGCTACATCATTTGAGGATTTAAGCGAAAAAAATCTGGAAAAATTCTTTTAAAAAGCTAAATGATATGACTTATACTTTGGTCTACAATATGTAAAATTACATTTGACAACAGTCATTTACCACCGTCTTTACCACCTCATATGAAGTAAATTTGCATCTGAAAATACGAAATGTGGGTAAAGATCCGCTACAGAAATACTTTTAATTTGCTAACTAATTTTGAAAAAAACAGTTTGAGATAGGTAATTGCGCTTAGGCAAACGATATAATAAACATCATCAGGCGTAATATGTTTCATGCGTACCCGCTCTCATCAGATTTAGAATCAATCGCCTCAACTTTAGCCAAGACACTAGTGTCTCTTAAAAATTTAGGGAATTGGAACACCTTAGTAGTATCCTTTTCAGACTAAAAGTTCTAATTTTAAATTGTGTGGTTTTCTTTCTCTCTCTCTTTTGAAACTTCTGAACATAAAGTAGAAATCTGACAGTTTTGACAACAAGCGTTACCAAGCGCGTGCCAAAGCGTCGTCTAAACAAACATAAATATCATATATGCGACGCGATATTTCATAAAACATTCTGGGATTCAAGTTTTCTTAGTTACACTGTTTATAGTTGCCACTAAACCTCATAGAGTTCAAGCTATGTTGACTCATCTGGAAATTCAAAAATTCTATCTTTCAGTTTTTAATTATGAATAAGCGGTTATCTAGCGAGGAAATTTTGTTCACTATTTTCAATCCAGCAGGGATTGCTGTTAAGAATGTAATATACAGCTTGGGATAGAAAAGGAAACCAGGTGAAGGAGTTTGTATTACAGACTCGCAACACTTGCAAGTTATGCTGCTAATCTAGAGTTTTACATAGTTGTCGTTCAAACTGAAACGCTTATCACAATGGCAAATCAGCTTGTTAACCTCTTCATAGAATTCTGCCGACTGAGATTTCAACTACTTTGTTTTGCGTGGAGGTGAGAAGGGTAGGGTTGGCACCAAAATTGTTGGCGCATGTATGTTCCCCCGCTCAGTAGGTATTAGAAAAGCAGAGGTCGCAGCGATCATTTTTCCAAGTATTTACAGTTTTTTGGTTTTCCATAAGAAATTTGTACCACCATTTCCTAAGCTTAAAAAAAAAAAAATCCAGACAAGAAAAGCAAAATTCGTCTTAATGACACAACCTGATGTGCATCAAATAGGAGCACGATCGCATAAACGGTTGCAACAATGCTAACAGTATCCCCAAATTTTAAGAGATCCCACCAAAAGAGAACTGCGTTTACCCAAATTTCCAAAATCGAACTTATTCCTAAAAAATCATCCAGCTTTCTGAAATTTCACCTAATTTACGGGGAGCTGGCCATAAAAACTAAACCTGTTTGTACAATTTTTTTAAACTGCAGCGTAATCCCAGAATAAAAATCTGACAACAATGACTCAAGCTTTATCACTTGGGTTCTTAAAAAAGTTTTGGAATTATACTGAAAACAATTCAAAGCCAATCACTTGACGTAAAAGTAAGTACATTACGTTAACCAAAATATAGAAGATATTCTAGCTATATTTGATTTGCAAAAAAAACCGGTAATTTTCTCAAATAAAAGGAAGTCTTGTCACTCCCATCAGATTCCCACTTTTTACATCAAAGATAAACCACAATACTTCGATATTTAAAAACTTTTAAGTCTTTAAGCAATGATACTGCTGCACAGGTCTATTACCAAAGCCTTCTAGCACGGGTATTCTATTACCGAACCTACTGAAAATCATTGAAGTAGAGTCGTTTGTGATACCATACTTTCGTCTTCTTCTTTACAATTATATCTTCCATTGTTTTTTCCCCTTAATTTCTTAATATTCTTAGTGTCGTTCTTGACACAATATTGGTAAAAATGACCTGGTCTTTCCTCGGTTATTTAATGATTGTGTTAGTTTATTTTGGGCTTTGCTAGATATTTCAAAATGCCATAAGGAAATCCCTAGTCAAATTGGATTTCTGTTACACTGCCAGTTAAGAAATATATCTTTTTTTTGTTTTTCTAAAAATCAATTCCCGTGCTTTTCTGTAGATCTTGGGTCTTATTTTGTGCAGTACTACTGAATGTGTGTTTTCTTTTTGTGATGATATAATAACATGTTTATTTAGTTGACTGTTACATTAGAGTTTTGTTTTATATGAGTCTTTTATTTTGTAACATTTTTGTATGACTATTATGTGTTGAACGTTACAAGCTACAAAGACTTTGGAAGTTTTCTTTTTTTAACTGAATACTAATTACACTACTTATTCTGATCGCCTAAGAGAAAAGTTAACTTACTTTTAAAAATAAATCGTTATTAAACTACTTTGAAAGGAGCTTGGTGGCTTTAAAACTAAGCGTTATATCCAGACTACAGGTACACACACACACATATATATATATATATATATATATATATATATATATATATATATATATATATATATATATATATATATATATATATATATATAGAACCGGCACTCGGCACGTGGCAAGCTTCTATTTATGGATGATCATTGTCGCTTATCTTCTAAACGCAGACGATTTGAGCCTTTTCTAGACGTCATGACGTCCAAATAGAACTTAAATTAGAAGAAGTGCCTTTATTATTATTTATTGGAAAACCCGTCATACAAAAAAGGAAAAGACGGAGCAATAAGCAAAAAAAAGAAGCAATACACATAAACTTAGAAGTTATACATGTGGTTTGCAGTGACGAACGGTGGATCTAAGCTCTAAATCAGCTTTTAGAACAAATTACAGAAAACGATAAAGAAAGACACAATTATACGCTGCTCTGTAGGTACGCGACATGTTTCTTTTCTTTTTTTTTAGGCTACTAAATACTGAAAAAACATAAATAATATGAACATCATTGCATCAAGCCATAATTGGTAAAAAAAAAAAAAAAAAAAAAAAAAAAAAAAAACAACCAAACAATCAAAAGTGAATTAAAAAAGATATACATTAGATAATCATATTAACTAGTTTAAATATTACAATAAACGGTAAAAACAGTTAAACGACACTTGCGCCCGCTGGTCTTGAACTCAGATCACTCTCAACAAATGATTCATTTATTCCGATATACATAAATAACAGAAACAAGGAAAATATTAAATCACGGATCTTTTTACAACGTTACTTAAAGCAATATGCTTAAAATAACCGATAATTAATTAAAAACTCTATTATTATTAATATACTCAATATATTATCAAAAAAAAAAAAAAAAAAAAAATTGACAGAGAAATTTAGAATAACCAGTGTCACTTAAATTGAACCCGTGCAAAAAGATAATAAATAATAGATCAGTGTAAAAACTGCAGCAATTACGCTAAGCAGGAAAACAAACACTTAAAAAAAAAAAAATAAAACACAACAAATATAACTTAAATTCTAGACCAGTATTTACAACCCGGGTTTAATTAACGTCATTAAGCGCGAATTATAGGCCTGAATTTGCTTTCTCACAGCTATAATGGGCTCAGAAATGCCGAATTTTCTAATCAGATAGGAATTGCGCGTCCAAGAGGGAAAACGTAAAAGATATTTTGTGAACCGGAAGAAAACTGAACGAATTTTTGACTTGTCAGAATTTGTGAGCATTTTCCAAAACGGCGATATGTACAAATAATGTGGTAGAGCGACAGAGTTAAAAAGTTTCAAGACAAAATGGCGGCTGAACCGTAACTTATTAGTTACAAAAAAAACATAAAATAACCCAACTTTACGCTCAATGTGAGCAATTAATAGTTGTCGCGTGTGCATTACTGATGAAACAATGGGAAGACCGAGGTAGGTGATATGATCTACTGGCTTAATCTTGCTATTTCCCAGAGGAATATCCCTAGGCGACGCTTGCTTCCAATTGAAGAATACAACTTGGGACTTTTCAGCATTGAACTGAAGACCTAGTTTTGCATACTCAGATTGTAGCGTTGCGAAAATCTCGGTTATGCGCTGGATAGTGTGGCTGAAATTAAGAATGTCATCTGCATAAGATACAAGAGATAAATCAAGAACGGTAAAGATGAAGTATGTGGGAACAGCTGACTGTGCATCAAGAACTCCATTATTGAAGAGTGAAGGGGAAGAAACAACACCTTGACGGGTTCCTCTTTCAACATTGACAAACATATTAGGGGTTGGTGCATAGACTTGAGAGCCATCAACTTTAGCTAATGGGTGAAGTATTAGGCAAACTTTAAGACGATAATACATGTCTCGAAGGGCTCTGATAAATGAGGGGCTCACTCCACGTTTTGCTGCATGGAGTAGCATAGCGGCGTGAATGAGAGAGTCGAACGCTTTACGAACATCATGCCCAGCCAACACAAGAGTTTCACCTGATGCATCAGCATCGATCAATGCGTTCGCGACAACCGACAAAGCGTGGGCACAACCGACACGTGACTGGAATCCAAATTGGTTATGTGGAACATAGCATTTTGTGTTCAGTTGGTCAATGAACAGAAGTTCAAAAACCTTACAGGAGGTAGTAGCCACTGTTATAGGGCGGAAGGACGAGCACTGGGTTGCGAGTTTACCTTTCTTTGGAATTGGAGTGAGATCTCCGATTGAGAAAGAAGACGGTACAACTCCTTGGGTAACAATCATCTGCATCAAAAGAGCAATATGCTTTACCAGCAGCTCGCTTCCATGCAGAATGTGAAGAGCGCTTATTTTATCGATGCCAGAAGATTTCTTACGCTTTAGGCGTTGGATTGCTCGCAGTACAGAATCAACTAAAACAACAAAATTGTCGGTTGGACACCTAGACAGATATTTATCAAGCTTATCTTCATATTCGGACTGTAGGGCGGCATCTGGTGGGGAGAATTCAGCAGAGAAGTATGAATTCCATTCGGAATCAGGAATAACTTGAGCAGATAGGTGGGCCCTAGGATGATCTCTTGATACATTTCTTCAGAAGGAAGGTTGGGACAGAGAAGCTTGCTGGGATGTCTCTTCAACTATCTGGTTCATGTGGATGCATAGTTCTCTTGAAAACTTGCTTTTGGTAGAAAGATGAATGTCAGAAACCCAGTCAGAGCAAAGATGGTCACATTGGAGGCACAAGTGGTACCAAAATTTGGATTTTCTCCTAGCTTCAACTAGGCTCGGGTTACTGCACCAGTGCTTTGTGACACCCCAACGTATACGTTTAAGAGGTATACCGGCTTTTTCTGCGCATCGCAGAGCATGGTAAATTTGTGCAAGATAGATATCTAGCAACACCCGTATTTCATTTGCATCAACTTGGGGATTATCCTTGAGCACCTGGAACGGAACATGAATTTTATGTAGGACACAATTAGTAACTGCAGCAAAAAGGTCATCTTGGATATTTTCCCAATCCCTGTAAAATTGGACGTGGGGCTGATGTGACTGTGTGGTGGGAGTAGACTGAGAAGAGGAACAATAAATAGATACAGATATTGGAAGGTGGTCTGATAATTGGAAATCATTAACGACGTGAACAGGAGACAATTGGATGTTTATAGAAGAAACTACATGGTCAAGGTTCGAAACGTGACTCGAATAGTTTGTGTAAGTATAACCAAAATCTTTCGGCAATATCATGAGCCAATCCTCAAAAATACCAGACAAAATAGAAGTACGCAATAACGAGGCGTGAGTTAAATTACAGTTAAAATCTCCTATAATAATACAACACTTACCTAACAGACAAATCTTTGAAAGGCAAGACCCTAGTCTCTCACACGCAGAAGTAAATAAAAATTCCGATCGGTCATTGCGATACTCTGTTGGGAGATAGACGTTTGCAATAACATACTCCTTTACACGGACAGCAAGAAAAAAAATTACATTAATAAAATCTAATCGACCGGCACGAGGTTCTAACAAGCAACACAATACCACCAGAAGGGCGAACACTGGAAGCAGATTGCTTAGCGGGCACCGAATAGCTACTAAAATTATTGTCAATTTTCAGAAGGCCTAACTATGACTTGTCAAAAAATGCTCTTGCAAGCACAATACGTCACAATTCGAAAGCAAACATTTTATCACGGGAATTTTGACTAAAAGTCCACCATTAATATTCCACGAAAGTACAGCTTGCGTAGTAGTAGACACATCCATGTCATACCATGGGCTTTGCTAGTTGACTGTTGTTATTAGGACACTTTACACTGTAACAAGTGTAAAGTGACCTTTGTAAAATTACATTTTTTTTTATTGGACCTTTAACTTTTGCCTTAGCTTGTCGTTTGTCATTATGACATATCATCAAGACATATCGCCGAACCTTTGTTTCTTTTAATTGTTTGGGTGGTGGGACAAAAACTTCTTTTTCTTCCAACTACTTGTCTAGTCCGGCAGGTTTTGGTTAAGCATTAGGTATGGCAGGCATTGATAACCTTACCCATGTCCAAATCCAACACCTAATAACCATTGCTTTCATTTTCAATCTGTTTGGTTCGTTTTACCTCGGCTTGTCTTTCGTCATTATTAAAGGAAATACATATCGCCGAACCTTTTTTTTTAATAAAGATATGGTAGGCATTGATTACCTTATCCATGTCAAAATCCCAAACCCAATCATCGATGCTTTCATTTTCAATTTTGACACGTAGATTCTCGCTGTCCAGGTTGATTTTCATTGACTCGCTCACATGTTTGGTGTCGCATGTCTTCTAACCGTGCGTGTCTTTGCTTTTCATTTTCATTTTTGACTTGTTCAAATACTCAGTGTCGCATGTCTTTTAACCGCGTGTGTCTTTGCTCTTCATTTCACTTTCGAAATGCCGTCGCTGTTCTTCTAACCGCGTGTGTATTTGCTCTTCATTTTCATTTTTGACATGCCGCCGATGTTCTTCTAGCCACGTGTGTATTTGCTCTTCATTTTCATTTTTGACTCGCTCACATGTCTTCTATCCGCGTGTGTCTTTGCTCTTCATTTCATTTTTGACACGCCACCGCTTTTCTTCTAACCTCGTGTGTCTTTGTTCTTCATTTTCATGTTTGACTCGCTCACTTGAACGATGTCGCATGTCTTCTAACCGCGTATGTCTTTTCTCTTCATTTCATTTTTGACACGCTCTAATTGTCGTTTTTGCATATCTTCCAACCGCCCGTCTCTTTGCTCTTCATTTTCATTTTTGACACGTTTTTGGATTTTGATTACTTTAGACAATTTAGCAATGGCCTTTGCTTTAGCTGCTCGTATTGGCATTGTCGCAATTGATGGTCCAGGTGTCCATTTTCATATCTTATCAGGTTTGATAATTCAGGTGTTGGTTCCAAAGAATCATCATGTATAGTAACTGCAACTGCAAATTTTCGTCTTTCGGCCTTCCAACAGACATTATATTATATAAATAATTGAAGCGTTGGAAACCCAACAATCTTATTTATGCTATGCATGACATCATATAAGAAAATTCTTATTTGATGTCATAAGAAATGCTTATTTGATGTACTAACATAGTATATGAGGTCATTTGTAAAAGCCAAAATTAAGGCTCTTAACGATTTTTCTCAGACTTCTGACCTATCTAGATCGTTTTGAAGATAGTATACATATATATATATATATATATATATATATATATATATATATATATATATATATATATATTAAAAACTAGAAATACAAGAATTACTTACGATTTCTTTATCACGTAGATGTAAAATCAAGAACTTCCTATACTTTGCGAGCTCAGATTTTACATTATCAGACAGGAGATTACATTGGAACAATACTGAAAAGAGAAATAGGTTTTAGCTTATTGAAAAAACAGAAAAAAAAAATAGCTTTAGCTGCTGCTACTATAGACTCGTTGCAGCGTCCATGCCGCTCGAAACTGACACACTTGTGAACGCTCATCATCCGTCCTACATTCAACTTTTCATCTTTTAAGCCCGATCAAGTAATGAGTATATTTGATCTTGTTTCGTAAAAGTACTTAAAGTAAGCATTCAGTAATTACTAAATTTATGGCAACAAAATGTCCAGTGTATAGGCCATCTGATACTTGAAGCCATCACAAAGCAAAAATACCTAAACGTGATAAAGCTGTCACAAGAAAAACAAAATACCTAAACATGAGGGTGCTTATATTCTTGTCAACAGAACACGTAAAAGAAGAATTAGTTCAATGTAAACCAATCTTGATGAGATTTCCCAACACTGTCCCAGTTTTACTTTTCGGACCTTCAAAGTCGATTTGACTGATGCAGCAGGGGGGATAACCTAAATTCTAGTCATCGGGGTATTAACCAAAAAGGACTGTATTTATAGAAAGTGACCTTACTTACTTGTACTTGTAGCAGGACTCAAGTGTCTCAGCTCTTCCTGGCGTCCAGTAGCTTCGTCATTGTGGTAAGCCAAGAGTCTGGGTCGTTCGTGAGTGGCTCAATCGATTCAAACCAAGGTTTATCCCATCTTCGTCCACACTTCTTGAAGCCACCGAATGGGTCTATGTCTATCTTGATGCAGGCGAGCCACGTTTTCAACAGTCCTCCATGTCGCTGTTTCCATCCCGGCAAAGGCGTACATCTGAGGGCTTTATTGACGAAGGTGTGCTGTAGGCAGCAAAGAGCATGACCGAACCATCGGAGTCTTCTTTGTTTGATTATAGTGGCCAAACCATAAGGTCGATGGCAAATTTTGTGGAGTTCATCATTGCTAACTCGACCACGGAGTTTGATACCAATGATTCTCCTTAGACATGAATGGTCGAATGCGTTGAGGGCTTATATGTTGGTTGCTTTCGGAGCCCTTTTCTCACAGACGTAGAGTAGGACAGACCGAACGAGGGCCTGATATATCCTTACTCTTGTCTTAAAAAAGACTTTTTTTCTGGTTCCATAGAAAGTGGTCTAGCTGGGTGAAGACTTCAGTTGCTGAAGTGATTCTCGAAGCAATTCGGGGTCTGCAACTGAAACAACCTCTATGGAAGGGAGGTTGGCCATCAAATCCTCTTTATGTTAGTCCAATTAACAAATAGATTGACAGAATTCATTTAATATATCCTTTCTTGCAGCTACAGCTACCATCTAGGATATCAATACCTGACAAAACCTCAACGAGGGCACGGCTACATTTTCGTCCCCAGCATCCATAAAAACGGTCTATCACATCTCAATAAAATTGGGTTGCGATTACCAGTCAGAAATTTTGTTGAGCCTTTAGAGGGTTGGAGTCCCAAAACTAAGATGAGCAGGAATAACGTCATATAATAATTCAAACCTGAAGTCATCCGAATTTGATATAAAAGAAAAAACAAGACTCAAAACAAACATAATTTAAAATAATTACTCACACCAACCATGAACATAGCACGCACTGCAATAGATGAATAAATGAAACCTAAAACAAAAATAAGCGAACAAAAATTAGAACAACCAGTAGTAGGGCTACTGCACCCCAGCCTGCTAAAGGCCAGAGTGTCTTTTGCCTTTTACTTAAAACGATTTGTATTTCGCGCTGCGTGTTTTTTTTATTAATCATGACATAAACAACAACACAGCAAAAAAAAAAACAACAAACGACAAGGCTAATCAAGGTTTACAAGTAAGTGTTTCTCACCCCGCCCCCCCCCCCAAATCAGACCCTGTAAGAGGATTGAGTTTTGTTTACGTTTCATTGAAAACGGCATGCATTTGGACAGTGATGTTGTTATCTATGCAAAAAAAAAACAACATAATAGTAAATATTACTGAAAAGCTCTAATGAAAGAAAATCTACTATTTCCTAATTACAAAGAAAACATTAAAATATATTTGCTTTCTGTAAAGCACAAATTGCCTTTAAAAGGTTTAGGGGTCGGTAGCGCTAATTCTGTTTGGAGTAATATATGCGCGTTTTAAGTTTAACTTGGTTATTCATTTTAATATCTGTTCACTTTTGGATTTATTTTATTCATCTATAACAGTATCTATTATCTTTATGTTTCATGCATTTATTCCTTGTAATTGCTGTTCGTTTTGGGTTTCATTTATTCATTGATAGCAATTTCTCTTCATTTCAAGTTTGAATTATTATATGACAATGCTTTTCAAAACTAACTTCTGCTCGTTTTAACTGACATAGCTTCATGATTCGCTAATATCAGGAATATTTGTCAATTTTTTTTTATTAAGAATTTAAATGTTAGATTATAATTTGAAACGTGGATTAAATTTGAATATTCAGTCAAAGTTTTCGACCAGAAGTAGTTCTGTGCAAAAAAATTGAAAAAAAGTTCTGTTTGTTGTCTTGAAAAAAGGATGTCACTTCTTTCCAATCATTACAAAGAGATTTTTTTCCTCATTTTTAACCTTAATTGATGTTCCATTGCTCCTGAATTATCAATCGCGGTGTCTACACGATAAAGCAGACCAGCTTTAAAAAAATTCAAATTTTCGCGTTAAAAATCGATACAACCACATTTTCTTCCACAATTTACTGTCTTCATTAACGTTCTATACTACTACTACTACTAAAAACTCACCGCAGCACCAAGCCGCCTGAGGCCAACACAGATACACACGCTCCTTCTCCATCCCAATCTATTCAGAGCCTCCCTTTTTACACCCTCCCACGAAGTTCCCATTTCCTTTAAACCTTTTTTATGACATCCTCCCACCCCAGACGAGCACGACCTGCCCTTAAGCAATTTCTCTGGAAAACATCTAGCAAATCTTCATCCGCTCTTCGGAGCACCCATGCTTTAGACCCATATTTGACCATTGTCATTACTATAGCTTCTAATATTCTAATCTTGGTTTGCAGACTTATCTTCCTATTCTTCAAATTTTTTTTGACTTTGAAAAACACCCTGAGCCTTGGCTATTCTACTTTTAACATCTTCCCTGCTCCCACCATCTTTACTAATAATACTACCATGGTAAGTGAATCTGCCAACCTGATCACTTTTCATTACCCAACGTCACCTTTTGATCTTCACTTATTTCTAGCCTTAGTGACTTAGTCTTCATAACTTTACTTTTCAAACCTATTCTAGCACCCTGAACTTGCAAAACCTCTAAACGTTCATTCATATTGCTCACACTTTCATCTAGGATGCTTAAATCACCAGCATAATCTATGTCCAAGAGACTTTTTCCTCCCCTTTTGATTCCGTGGTCTCCCATTGCCTTTCCTGTGCTCCTTTAAACAAAGTCCATCAAAATAATCCATATAAAGGGGGATAGAACACAACCCTGCTTAACGAAAACCAGCTGCTAACCTCATTTCCTACCTTAACCGTAGCAGTGTTACTCTCGTACATAGCACTAATCACTTTAATGTATTTGTCTGATATACCATACAAGGATAAACCTTTACTAAAGCTCTTCTGTCAACAGAATCGAACGCTTGCTCATAATCTATAAAACTGACAACCAAAGGTGTTTGATAACTCAGGCACTTCTCTATTATTAACCTAAGAGTGAAAATTTGGTCGACACATCCTCTACCTTTTCTAAAACCGCAATGTTCTTCTCTTAAAACTTTGTCTACGGCATCTCTCAGTCTAAAAAGTATCATATTACTAAGTAATTTGCTGCCTACAGAAAACAGACTAATGCCTCGATAATTACTATACTCACTTTTATCACCTTTCTTATAAAGTGGCTTAATTAAGGTTCTCCTTAAATCGTTAGGTACTTCCTTTTTTTCAAAAATCATATTCATAATCTTCAGTAGCTTATTTCTAACCTCAGAGCCACCATATTTAAGAAACTCATTTACCACCCTATCAGCACCCGGAACCTTATTATTTTTTAATCTTTTTACTACTGTCGCTAATTCTTCCTAACAAAAAAAAAATCTTCATTCACATCCAAGGTATTACAAACTTTTTCGTTTTCCTCTATATCTTTTCCTGCAACACTATCTCGGTTTAGCAAATTCTCAAAATATTCTGCCCATCTCTCTTTAATTATTTCCTTATCGCTAATTGTGTCCCCGTTCCTATCTTTATCTGGACCAAGTCCGGATTGACTACTCCCTCTCAATTTATTAACATGCCAGTACAGTATTTTACTATCATGGCATTTAGCTGCATCTGCCAGATCCACGGCAATTTTATCTATGACTTCCACTTTACACCTCCTTATTTCATAAATGCTTTCTCCACTTTCTTTACATTCCTTTTGTTTTCATATTATCTGTCACTCAGATAATTCTTGTACAAGTCCTTTCTCCTTTTTATTAAACATAAAGGTGTTTCACTAATATTCTTAGCTCCAGTCCTAGCTTTCTTTCCTAAGACACCTTCAGCAACTTCACAAATTATTTTTCTAAAATTATTCCAACCATCTTCCATATTATCAAATTTTAAACTCTGAAGTTTAGTATTCGACTGTTCCTGGAAAGTTTCTCTGAAATTCTCATCCTGGAGTCTACCAGCATCACAACATCCCGGGAAGTAGTTACCCTTCCGAAATTTCAGCTTTAAATTAACCTTTGACACTACTAGATGGTGATCTTTACTTTTAACATCAATAACACCACTCCTATATACCCTAGTATCTTGTATTGATCCTGCTAGTCTTCGGTTTACTATAACATAATCAATAAGGTTTGTTGTCTTACCATTACGTGAATACCATCTTAACTTATGATCCATTTTATGACAAACACCGTATTGGTTGTTGTAACTAGATTGTTATACCTACAAATTGCAAAAGTCTGTATCATTACTGTTTTCTTTTCCTACACCAAATTTACCTAGGCTAGGATATCATCTATCCCTACTTCTACCGACCTGGGAGTTAAAATCTCCTAGTAAAAACATCATATTTCTACCTGGGACCCAGTCTATTTGCTCCTGTAACTGTAAGTAAAATTCATCTGAGTCGCTAATTCATCCAAATTCACAAATTCATCCGTCAGGCAGTTCTACAGAAGCATATACTACTATAACTGATACCCTGAACTTTTTGTCATAAAATGAGCAATTAGTATTCTATTATTAATACCTTCTCAGCCTAAACAAGACTTAGCAGCTTCCTTGTTCATCATGAGCCCTACTCCCTGTCTATGTACCCCATCCTTCCTGCCTGAGTAAACAAATTCTATATCACCTAATTTCATGCTTCCTACTCCTGGGATATGAGCTTCTGAAACTCCTAACAAACTTATAGTTCTATACTAAACTTATAAATTCCAATCCTTCATTTTACCTTTATTCACAAGCTGCTATTTCACAAAAAAAACATTTGATAATACCATACCCTTCAAGCGATTACCGTAAAAAAAAACAAAAAAACTTTACACAAAATAATTTCCTCTGTATGAATACCCATCCAATGTCTGATGCTTTTATTTAGCCACCCTTTCATCGTTGCTTTGAAAGGGCCTCTTATAATTTAGTGTTTTTTTAAGGTCACACATAGTGTCTTTTGATTTACCTCACTATGTAACTATACGTAGATTATAAGCCTCATAGGATTTAAGCGCAAAAACATTTTGGTAGATTGGACACATAGAACTGTTTACTCTATTCTTTCCCATCCATTTACCAATTTGAATTCCTCTTGTCTTACCTTTCCGCCTTCCCCCCCCCCCCCCCAGCAGTTTCTGGAAGTTTCAATCGGATCCCCCGAGCTATTCTCAAGATACTGTAGGTAATTTGGAAAATAGGATGTGAATAAAGTATTTTTCTTTAATCAGGTGCTTGTGTCTTTTCTGGAGTATACCTTTGAGTAACTCCAGGAATCTTGGTCTAGTAAACAATCCGTTAAGAGCTGATTGAACAACCAAGACGAAACATGGCCACCTTTCTGCTAAAACCTATAGTTTAGCTATAAACATATAACCTATAGTTTAAAACAAGTATATTATTGTTTTATTTTGGTAAGATGTAGCCGTTTAAATGACTGAAAATGTGATCTGCATGATGGATTTTCCTTTTCTTTGTAACAGGTAATGCGCCTAATTATGCCATAAGGCATTTGCATTTTCGTTGATTAACAGTGTTATGTCTTGTTGTAAATAAAAAGTTACTCTACTCTATAGGGACATTGCCATAGCCATGGGGCTGTGGGGTCATGTTGACCACAAAGCCAAACTTATCAGACATATCAACTTTTCTGAACGGAGCAACTATCTCAAAAACCTTAATCCAATATTACGAGGGTGATGGGGAAAGGGAAAGCGAGGGATGTTCGTTGCCCTTTAATCACTATCAACCCTAAAAAAAAGGCAGTAGAACTTTCAATTCCAATTGAATAGGCCCCCTCCCCTTTTTCTACGACCATCTCTCCCATACGAAGTGGCTGAATAAAAAAAGATATTATGGTAGTAGAAGTGACCCTATAACTCCCGTACCCACACCAAATATGGGCATAGAGTCATTAGGGAGAACACGTGGTTAATGGGGTCAATGACCTCTTTTTCCAAGGTCGATTTATTTGATGTTTCTATGTGTAATAACTCCGGAACGAAGGTTACACATGCGCATTGAATTCTAACGGGAACAATGTTATTGATCTAGGACTCGTGGGGGAAGTTAATTTCAGATAACTTGATTGCTTAATCGGTCAATGACATAAATTTCAAAGTCAACAACAACAACAACGACCTTGACATTCGCTGAGAGCGTGCACTTACAACAACAACAACATCGACCGTGGAACACCTGTGCTGTCGACCTCAATTCCCCTATCGTGAATCAATAATTCCCCTTAGAAAAAACAAATTAATTCCCCTTTCTTGACAGATCAATCAACCAATGACATCATCTGTCAGACTTTAAAAATTTTAGCCTAGAAACTATTCTCAAGGAGTAGATCCAAGTCATTAATGTCTTTGCCTCGGAAACAACTCTTTTGGTCGAACTCCAAAGGATATTAATAGCCAAAGGCCATGGAAACAATTCCCCAAGAAACATCTTAGCGATGAATTGTTTCAGCGCGGGAATCAGGTTTCTTATTAATTTGAAATGCATTAGCGCAGAGATGCCAAAAACAAAAGGAACACTCTGAATTACGTTTAGGGATTATTTGGGCGAAACTGTTTTAGAAAGGTTATTGAAATATTTCGGCTAAACAGTTAGAGTCATTTTAAAAGATGATTTTTGAAGAGATTTTATAAGAGAATTTAATTGTGAAACTCTGTGGTCGTTATAATACACAAGTTTCATTTGAACAGTGTTGTGAGGTCCTCTAACCCAACCCCAAAGGGTTCCAATCCTCCTACCCCAACCCCGAAGGAAGCCCCCGGTCCTCAAAGGCCCCCCACGCGCCCCAAGGGCCACCGGCGCCCCCAAAGGACCACCCAGCCCCCCCAAGGCCATCCCCGGGCCCCCCAAAGGCCCATCGAGCTCCCAAAGGACCAACGGGGTCCCAAAGACCCTCCACCGGGCCACAAATGTTCCCCAGGCCCCCAACTGCCCCCCAGACCCCCAAAGGCCCTCCCTGTGCCCCAAAGGCCCTCTCCCGGTCCCCATACATGCACATAAAAACTTACACACACACAAAAACTTACACACACACACGAAAACTGACACACACACACAAAAACTTACACACACACAGACACACGAAAAGTAACACACACACGCCAAAACATACACACACACACACACAAAAACATACACACACACACACATAAACATACATAGGCACACAATAACTTACATTCACACAAAAACTTACATCCACACAAAAACTTAAACACACACACACAAAACTTACACACACACACACACACACACGAAAACAAACACACACACCCAAAAACTCACACACACACAAAAACAAAAACAAACACACACAAAAAAACTAAAACACACTCACAAAAACTTACACACACACACACAAAAACTTACACACACACACAAATCAAAACTAACACATGAACACACACGCCAAAACTTACACACACACACAAAAACTTACACACACACACACACAAAAAATTACACATGCACACGAAAACTTACATGCACACACAAACTTAAACACACACACACACACAAAAAACTTACACACACAAAAACTTACATGCACACAAAAACTTACATGCACACAAAAACTTACACACACACAAAAACTTACACACAAGCACAAAAACTTACACACACACAAAAACTTACACACACACACACATGAAAACTTACACACACACGTAAAAACTCACACACACACGCGCCAAAACTTACACACACACAAACACACAAACTAAAAAAAAAACACACACAAACAAAAAAACTTACACATGCACACGAAAACTTACATGCACGCAAATACTTACATGAACACAAACACTTACACACACACACACACACACACACATAACCAAAACTAAACCAACCAGACTAAACCAAAGATATGATGAAATAATAGCGAATAATTGTTCAAACTTAAATTTTCTGAATTACGGGAATAGTTTATTTTCGAACCATTATATCTACCAAAGGTTCAATACCTGAGTTAAACTAAGAGGTTTCAATTTCATGAAAAAATTACATTTTGAAAACATTTGACAATTTACCAAATTTAAAGTTTTGTTTAGTTTCAAAATATTTTCTCTCACTCAACATCTTTTGGTCCTTAACAAAAAATGGTAAAGAAAACTACCTCCTACAGTTTATGGATTTTTAATTATTAAAGAGGTTATTATTTCATTAAAATATACATTTTTAATTTTTTTATTTTTGTGGTTTTTATATGTATCTTGTCCTTTTGGTGTAAATTGCAGCTTATGTCTTATCGCAAAATCACTTTTTCAAGTTTTTTAATAATTAATGGATATAAAGTATAACCATGTGAATGTAATTTCGTAGTATTTTCCTTATTTTTGTTGGAAAAAACACTGAAAAACCATATGAAAAAATATATTTATTTGTCTTTCCCTGACAACTCCGTTTTCGTTTCAAATCCTGACCCGCCTAATTAAAGGATATGAATTAGAACCATGGGAACGTAATTTCGTCGCATTTTGCTTATTTTCTATAGAAAAAACTTAGAAAAAACATATTAAGATATTTATTTATGAGTCTTTTACTGAAAATTCCTTTTTCGTACCCAGTCTGGACCCCCCAACTTGAATAAAATGAATTATAACGAAGTGAGAGTAATTCCATCATGTTTTGCATTTCAAACAAGAGGACACCTTTCAACTAAAAGTAAATATCTACAATAGTACAAAGTCCTGAACAACATAATTAAAGGATATTAATTAGAACCATGGGAAAGTATTTTCATCGTATTTTGCATTTCCCACAAGAGGAACACTTTTCGAGTAAAAGTAAAGAGCTACCAGACTAAACCAAAGATATGATGTAATAATAACGAACAATTGTCTAAACTTACATTTTTTTAATCTCTCTGAGACAAACTTTTACAGTGTTGAAAAATAGTGAAAACGAAAAAACATGGGAAGAAA